>NC_040043.1:8277927-8391752 GCF_003713205.1 Coffea eugenioides | reverse complement strand
CTCAGTTTAATTTCTTAACATCGAAACATCTATATAATTCAGGGGATTACAATATTGTATTAGGCCATCCCCTTCTTTTATTGTACTTATTTTGTATTCTTAGGTGTATAATACATAATTTGGTTCGGCTCGATGCGACAGATGATGATTTTTTTCCCTATATATCTGTACTCTTATATTTTTATTTTCTCCTTTTTCCTTTTTATGGCTAACTATAAATATTACGTGATTCAAATAAAAAATAAATTGGGCCTTCGGATCACATATGGAACGTATCTTGGAAAGATTGGATCACAGATGATAACAATTAATTGGACTCAAACCTTCCTAAAACACATCTTTGAAACACGTGCAAGTCGTCAATTTAGATGTTTATAAATGGACTTATCTTTGTACTATAATTTTATTTTGTGGGTTTAGATGGGCAAATACTGAATTTGACTCGCTATTTACATGTTTAATCCAACGGTTAGGAATATTAATAAGGTTTCTTGTACGACTACTGAGTCCCCCCTTTTTTCTCCCTGCTTTTTCAAGCGCAGTAAAACTTAGGTAGAATTCGAATTTTTTAAAGATCTAATTAAACTTTAAACCGTACTCACAATCACTTGGTAAGATAGTGTGGCACAATTTGGATCATTGAGTTTTTGAAAATTGATTCTACCCAAGTGTAAGCCTCTTAAGCACTATTTGATAACTCAATTCAATATTTAAATTTAATGGATTCAGATCTTAGATGTGTTTGATAACAAAAAATAGAACATGTGAATTAATTAAGTGGTACTGAATTTTCTAAATAAAACTTACTCCAAATAATAAGTGATAAATTATTCACTTACTAGTTAATGTAATTTACACTCAAATGTATTAAATTTAGCACTTAATAATTCAGACGGATTCGGATTTCAAACATCTGATTTCAGTTTTATTAAATGCATCCTAAGATTTTGAGTTTTTAACCCCAAAAAAATGAAATTAGAAAAAAAAAAAACCACCGAAAGGTCGGTTGTGGATCTGAATTTTTGCCGATACAAGGTTTGTTTCTTCTGTCTTATTTACTACACCATATATAAAAATATAGTATCTGACCATCGAAAAGTCCGTTGTGAACAAAATTTGCTATCTGCTCACTAATTAAGACAGGCTTCTTCAGAATCCTAAATAAAGAACACTCTTGCTCCGTCTATATAAATCCATCTTCATCCACCTCCTAATTTCATCCTATTTCCTGCTGTCAAAATTTTCCATTTTCAACTTTCAGCATGAACAAAATCTCCCTGCAAATGATGTTGGTGGTTTCGCTTGTCCTGGTTTTTGCTCAGTGGATAAACTATGGCGTGGCTGTGGAGGTGGCTGAATCTGGGGCCAACCCGCCTGAGAAAACAAGAGTCTTTCCCTTCCAGTACCCGAAGCTTAACAGCTCCAATGTCAGTTATGCTTCTGAGCTAAAGAATAAATTTTGTAAATGTATATTTTGCGTGTGCAATTGTCCTTGCGCCTATTGCGGCTGTAAGAATCCACCTGCAAATGTCCTTCCAACTATTGCAGCTGTAAATGATTAAAAACTTCAGAAAGATGGTGGAACCTTAATTAGTAATGAACAAAATTGGTGGGAATTTCCATAAATTTCTGTACAGGGCACTGGTGGATCCTTGTGGGTTCACTTAATGGCTTAACAATGATGAATAGCTTAAAGGGCTTCAACATATTACACAGAAGTAAGCTTGAATTATTTTGTCAGTTTGACTCAATTGATGTTTTCCTCTCACCGTTTCTTAAATTTCATCCTTAATTTTTCTGTAAGGTGCTATTTAATAATTTTATTGTGCTTGTGCAAACCTTGCGAGTATTGTGGCGGTGCTGATAGTTAAACCTCAACATAACTGCAGAACTTTTGTAATGAATCAATCTACTGGAAATTATGCATAATTTCTGATAAAGTCTCTGCTTATGGATTTGTTTTTATTGGCTAAACAATAATGACTTGCTAAACGGGTTTCAAACACATCGCATAAAAATGACGTTGAATGATTTGGTCAGTTTGATTAAATTCATGATTTTGTCTCTCAATTGTTTGCTAAATCCTAAACAAAGAAAGTACTCAAGATGCTTTGATCGCAGACAGGGATACTTAGGTGACCATTAACGAGTTGATTGGTTTGATTTGCATAAGGTTCTTTGATAAAATCCTAAACATGTAAACTACACAAAAGATGCCTCAATTGATGACCAGACCAGAATAAGTACAAAAGCCATTAGATTTAAGCGTTCAAAGTGACAAGTCTAACTTCTATTTACCGCACACCCAACCTTTTCTTTTTAAAACTTGGACCAGATTGGCTGGTCCAACCAGTTGGACCGAGAACGGACAAGTGTCCGGTCCAAGTTTATTGCAAATATTTCCAAATATTCAAACTTCCAAAGTGAGTTGTGAATTAGGGATATAAACGAATCTACACGAGCCGAATACTCTAGTATTGAAACTTGTTTGAAATCTTGTTTAAAATTGACTTTTACTTCTCGAGTCAAATTCCAACGATTTTTATTGAGTCAAACTCAAATAACTTAAACTGCTTACATATTAATTTCACTTACATGCATATTGAGCCAAGCGCAAATCGAACTTAAAAAGATTTATCAAATAGAAATTGATGTTCAAGTTTGGTTTAATTAGCTAGTAGACTTGCCTGGCTAAAAATTCATCAAACCCTTTTCAAAAAATTGGGTTAAACCCGAACCAGTAAAACGGGTTTGGAAACCATTTCCTTTTTTTTTTCTCTTCATTTTCCATTTTTGCTTACTTTTTTGCCCTTTTACTGTCACAGCCGACTAATCTATTTCTTAATTCCTTCCACCTGTTCTCACTCTTGGTAGCCACTTGTCGTCAAAACGAACATTAAATTCATTTCTTCAACAAATTTAATCGATTTCTTCTGACTGCAGTTTGATATCTTGTTAACCACACCATTTGTAAACAACTGAATTTGACTGTAAAGAAAAGGTACTAATTACCACTTTCCTTTTTGTGATTGAGATTGACTATTTGCCCATTAATTAAATCAGACATTTTTCCTACAATCCAAAAGACACTCCAGCTAATTCTATATAAATCGGTGGTGTTAGTCCTCTAGTCTTCTAAACCCAGGTACCAAACTTCCTCCCATTTCCGTTCTATTTCCTTTTGTCAACATTTTCTATTTTCAACTTTCTTTCCAAATGGACAAATTCTCCCTACAAATGGTACTAATTTTGCTTATCCTGCTCTTTGGTCACTGGTCCAACTTTCTGTGTATCAGTGCAGGTAGCCGAACTTGAAAGCACCTCAAAATACGAGTCCCCCATCTTGAAAGCACCCAAATCTTAGTTGCTCCACTAGTAATTTTTATGGGCTTCATGGTATAGTTTGTAAATGTGTATTGTGCTTAGCCTTTTGCAAATGTCCCCGCGAGTATTGCCACAGCGGGTTTGGTGATAGTGAAAACTTCAAGAAAACTGCAAAAACATCTGCAATGAATAAAAATGGTGGAATTTTCGCATAACTTCTCGGAAGGGCGTTGATGAAGCCTTTCCTTGTGGTTTTTCTTAATGGCTAAACGATAATGAATTGCTCAACTGTTTCAACTTGTAGCATCAAAATGACCATGACTGATTTTCTCTGTTTGATTTAATTGATGTTTTTGCTTTCCATCTGTTGCTAAATCTTAAACAGACGAGTACAAAAGATGCATTAATTGTTGACCACTATAAGTGCGAAAGCAACTAGATTTGATTGTTCAAAGTGACAACTCATAACTTCTATATATACAGATGAGCATTCGAATTATATAGGTAGTTCATCTCTACGGTTTATTTATAGTTTTAGTCCTATTTGTATTGTTTGTTGCTTTCGAACTATAAGCAGAGCATCGTTGGTGATCAAAGTATGCAAGAGGAAGAGCAAGACAAGAAATGCTGAAGACAGTCGAAAGTGAAGAAGATTATGAGAGGGGCTGATCATTGATGCGGAATTGAGCTGCCAGATGAGAGGAACCTCACTTGATGATCACAGCAAAGACAAGATCAGCATAAACAGAGGGGTTTTCTGCTGTGTTAATGATCAAAATACAGATGCCATAAAGAAAGTCAAACAGCAATAGATGATTTGCAGTTTGAATTGCTCATAACTATTCTGCAATGTAAGTGTGCATCCACCATTTGTCCAGGCATATCAGAATCGTCATTGCAGAGGCCTCCTCATTTCTGTGGCAGAAAGTTTGAAAAGATGGATAGCAGCATACGTCTCGTTTTGGTTTTATAACTCAAATCTTCTGGTTAACGAATCCTAACAATTTTTTCCGCCCTATATAATTTTCCTATCTCCAATTCATGAAAGGAGTGACAATTCTTCATGGAGAAAGTTGCACCAGTTGATCCGCTTGCTCCATTCGATGACAAATGCTTACAGTTTGGCCAAAAGGCCTGGACTAATCTCCTTTAATCTCGACGAAGAGAAGTTCCAGTGCGTTAAATCGACGCAAGAACAAGCATGGAGGAGTACAGACTTTGTGAGACTAGTAAAATTCAGGGTAGGAGTATGGAGTAGCTACATGGTAAACCTAGTAGCTGCAAACCTGAATGTTTTGTCTATCATGCTATAGAAGAATGGTTGTTGCTGGATTAGGCATGTGTTTGATCCTGTATGTAATCTCCCTTCCGGCCAGATATCCTTAATGGCTTGGAACATGGTTGATAAAATCGGGCGAGAACTCGGCCTCGACAGCACAAATTTATGCTAAGATCATCTGGAAAACAAGTTTGAGAGGTTGGTGATAGGCAAAGCTTCCCAAGTCACTGCATTGCTCTAATTTCACAGTAAAGTTTTTTCTTGTCTACTGGAACAATACTACACCATCTAGAGATGATTTTTTAGCTTAGATAGAAGAAGCACCCTAAAATTCATCACCATAAGTGCTTTGACAAGGTTTCTGGAATCTGGATTGCATTCTGGATGTCACTAGAGCAGTAAAATAAAATAAAATAGATGAAAAACGTACCAAAAGAAAATGTAAAAATTCAAAAGTAAGAAGTACTTCACTAATTTTAGGCAAAAGAATCTAGCATATATGATATCTAATTGTCAAAAAAATTATCATCATCATCAATTTCTCATCTTGATCTCTTGATCACTCTCTTCTTATTCCCTTCCTCCTCATTCCCATCACCATCACTCCAACTCTCACACAGAATTCTCTTTCCAATTCCACCTCTGTTTAATACCCCATTCCTCCTCTCCATACCAAACCCCCAATTCCCACCTCCCATTCCCATTCTAAACCTCACTTTTCCTCTCTTTTCAGGCAATTGATATCCCTTTCCCCTCCCATTCCCCATTTTTGCCGTCCTACTTTGATTCCTTTCTTCCCCAACAAAACCCCCTCCAATATTCCGCTCTTCATTCCCCTCCTTTTCGATTCCCATTCCGTCCATTACAGGCATATCCGGTAGCCATCCGGGCACGTGCTTCAAACCCATCTCATTCCCACTTTTCCTCGATTCCACCGGCTGATTTTGCCTGGGAATCGGCTGAGCAAAAGGAATTTCATCGCTGTAAAATAAAAACCTCCTAATTTCTTTCAAAATCGAAGATGAAATCAAACACTGTGATGAACTATTAGGAAATCCTTGTACGGACCCCAGTTCCTCAAGGGCAATGACGATGTCAAATATGTTAGATTGGGTGCGGCCGGAGGAATTGGCGGAGGCGGCGGCGGAATGGGCTACGGCTCCTAGGTACCTGGCGGCGACGTTGGCAAGGGTGTCTAAAGCGGAGGTTTGGGCTGCACTGTAGCCCACTGATTGGGAAATCTGTGCCACGGCAATTCTTGTGATGGTGGCGGAGAGGCCTGATTCTGATGGATGGCAGGTCATGTTGGGAGGTAGACGGCGGAGGCCGCGCGATTTTTACGGTGGTTTGGATTTTGGAGTTATATGCGGAAACGGCCTCTGAATTGAACCCTAATTTTTACTAGCATTAGGGAAAAATTCTGTATTTGCAAGTTTTGGGCTTCAGTGAGATTCGAACAATAGTGATTGGTGGTGGTGTTACGGACTAGTCCGTTGTGCAGAGAGCAACCGGTCGCTTGTTACTGAAAATGGGATTTAAATTTTTATAAAATTTGAGAAATTTTTCCTTTTTTTTTTTTTACCAAAAGAGAAACCTTTTCCTTGATAATTGCATGAGTTGATTAATTACACTTGCCTTCCTGTGATTGGCTGGCGTAAAAAGAATATATTAAATTTTGGTTAAATTCATTTGTAAAGTAAATAGCGATACAGGGGAAATGGAAAATTAGTGTTTGGATAGCAAATTTTTTTCAAATAATATTTTACTTACATCATAAATATATTTTTCAATCCATATTTTTATATTTCTAATTACTTTTTTATTTTGTATACATTACATCAAAAAAAATATTATAATAATTATTTCAAATAATATTTCAAACAACATACTATCAACATTCGGAAGTGACTAGCCTATGTTAGTGTTCCTCTCCAATTTCCTTGATACGGTCTTATTACATGTTTGGTACATCCGAATGTTTAGAATGATAAAATTTTTCTACCCAAAATATTTTTCTACTCGGAATGTTGAGAATGAAAGGCACTCTCACCTAAAATATTTTTCTATTCAGAATGATCTAGAAAAGAATTTATCAATCTAGAAAGCCTGGTACATAAGACAGTGGAAGATTTATTTTAATTCTATTGTTTGATATAATCGTTTTTTAAATGTCAGAATGAAATAAAATTTGTATAAATTTGACTTAATTACCTTAACGTATACAATATCATTGCATATTTTTGTTCTTACTTTGTTTGATTATGATATGCTAGTTGTTTACCTTGTACAAAGAACTTTGACTATTTTTTTGTTTTTGCTTTATAACTTATGTACTTATTGAAATAATTGAATCATAATATTTTCTTAATTCTTAAATATGAATTTTTTTTTTAGTTTGACTTGTTATTTTCATTTGCAATATAATTATCAGCTTACAAACAATTGTTTGGAAAAATAACGTTTTAAAAATCTTTTAAACATAAACTAGAATTGTTTGATAAAAAGACAATTGATTAAATCAACAAGTATACTCTTGATTAAAAAAAATCAGCAAGTAGACTAATATTTGGTAATGGAGTAATGAGATGTTTGAAGATAAACTTGACCCTAATATTTTTGGATATTTCAAAATAAAGTTAGAAAGAATGTTCCTTAAAATCTTGTAAGACTGGGTTTCGTTTAAATGCTACGGCTAATAATGGAGTCATCATTGTGAAATTGCACAAGACACAGGAAAAAGATAAGCAATTTGAATATTGGAGGAAATTATTTCGTAAACATCAGATATGATGGTTAAGCAATTTAATTGCAGGAAAATTTTTCGGAAACATCCGATGTAAGGCCATTTTGCAACTATAAAAAGATTCCCTAAATGCTGTAAATGAGGTGAATGCAGTTTGGTGATGATTTAACAGTTTGGCCATATAACAGTTGGTTTTTATGTAGATTCTAGTTTTAGAAATGCTTCGTACTTAGTGGATCACAATTAGAAATTTTTGTTGCTCTCCCTCTTTCTCTTTTCTATTAGTTCTGTTACTCTTTTTACTACAAGCAAAACTGAGGATTCCCCTTTTGTGGATGGTAAAAAAATACAGTCCCTGTCCAGTGGAAACCTTGAACTTTACAATGTTATTGGCATTTTTTTTTTCAACTGCTGCTTCCCTTTAGTTTAATAAAGAAACTAGGAGACTCACTTTTTGCATTTCTACTTTGTGAAATTAAAATTTGTTACATCCAAATAAATTTTTTTTTTTTTTTGTTAACAAGAAAACCCGTAACTATTATCTGAGAGTGCGCATTGGATAACTTACCTGTAAAAATGACACTTTTTGTTTGGGCAAGAACGGAGTATACACAAATTTACATAACGATATATAAAGACCAGAATTTAAAATCTCTACAAACAAAACGGGGAAAGCAAACTTCCCTTAAATCCTCATCTAGCAAGGAGAGTGCAGCATCTGGACAGTGATAAAGAATTACAAAAGAGTCAGGCATGTTGCTTTCCATATTTGCCAACTTGTGGGCCAATTTTAATAGGAACCTGCAATCAGAGCATCTTCTTCTGTATTAGGCTTCAATCAAGTCCCTGTTGATCGAGAAAATGGTATCAGTTAGAGGCAATGTGAACCCTTGTATAGTTGTATGCTGATTGAAGAACATATGTTAAATCATAAATGAAAAGGAGCCCAAAAGTTGAACGGCACTACCACAAGAATGCATCATGTTCTCGAGAAAAAGAACCTCATAGGGATGATCAGCATAAGGAAAATGTTAGACAAAATGGTGGATACAAGCATTTTTTCAGTCTACAGTATATATAAGTCACTTACCTAGTTTAGTATATGTTGTTAAGTGAATCACATTCGTCCCTCTTAAGTGAGCTTATTTTACTATGGTTTTCAAGAACTTCTTCAACCTAAGGTAGACTAAGTGCTTAGGAACTTGCCCGAAGGTGTGTGTTTTTGCTGACATGTCAATTGGTGATTTGCTGAAAAGTTGTCGTCCGCCATGCGCCGTTCACGTGACCTGCTGCTTGCAATTGGGCTGTGAATTGCGTTTGTGAGCCACCGACTGTGTTTGTCCGTTTCCTTCAACCCACTTTCGCACCTTTAAAGAGAGTAATGATAATAGTAATTGTCCTTTTCCTTCAACCCACTTTCGCACCTTTATTTTCTTTTTCCTTTCTTTGCTTCCTAAAGAAACCCATGTGGGTTTGGTAAGAATTGACTACTCCATGCTTCAGAATTCTGAACAGTCCTTTCCTCTCCTCTCAGTCCATGGTCCCTCACTCTTCAGCATCACCGAGACGCCCCTGATCTTTTCCTTCTTCATGATCATCATCTCACTCTTCATTCTTCCATCTTTTTTTTTTCAACATCATCTTCATCTTCTTATCTTCTATCTGTCTTGGTGAGAAGAAAAAAAATAATTTGCTCCGAGCTTCTTTCTTCCTCTGCCAAAAATAATCTAGCCATTTAATTTTTTCCCTTTTTCTGAGCGAGATGAGGAGTTTAGTTGTAGCTTTTGGAGCAAACTAATGTTGTTTATTTTTTTTTACATTGCAAGATAAAAGGCCTTCAGATGTTTCTGCATCTGCTTGATCGTCTTCCTCTCCTCTTCTTCTCTCTTATTATTTTTTTTTGGTCAAAAACCTCTTCTTCCTTTCACCATTTTAGGTAGACTAAATGCTTAGGAACTTGCCCGAAGGTGTGTGTTTTTGCTGACATGTCAATTGGTGATTTGCTGAAAAGTTGTCGTCCGCCATGCGCCGTTCACGTGACCTGCTGCTTGCAATTGGGCTGTGAATTGCGTTTGTGAGCCACCGACTGTGTTTGTCCGTTTCCTTCAACCCACTTTCGCACATTTAAAGAGAGTAATGATAATAGTAATTGTCCTTTTCCTTCAACCCATTTTCGCACCTTTATTTTCTTTTTCCTTTCTTTGCTTCCTAAAGAAACCCATGTGGGTTTGGTAAGAATTGACTACTCCATGCTTCAGAATTCTGAACAGTCCTTTCCTCTCCTCTCAGTCCATGGTCCCTCACTCTTCAGCATCACCGAGACGCCCCTGATCTTTTCCTTCTTCATGATCATCATCTCACTCTTCATTCTTCCATCTTTTTTTTTTCAACATCATCTTCATCTTCTTATCTTCTATCTGTCTTGGTGAGAAGAAAAAAAATAATTTGCTCCGAGCTTCTTTCTTCCTCTGCCAAAAATAATCTAGCCATTTAATTTTTTCCCTTTTTTTGAGCGAGATGAGGAGTTTAGTTGTAGCTTTTGGAGCAAACTAATGTTGTTTATTTTTTTTTACATTGCAAGATAAAAGGCCTTCAGATGTTTCTGCATCTGCTTGATCGTCTTCCTCTCCTCTTCTTCTCTCTTATTATTTTTTTTTGGTCAAAAACCTCTTCTTCCTTTCACCATTTTAGGTAGACTAAGTGCTTAGGAACTTGCCCGAAGGTGTGTGTTTTTGCTGACATGTCAATTGGTGATTTGCTGAAAAGTTGTCGTCCGCCATGCGCCGTTCACGTGACCTGCTGCTTGCAATTGGGCTGTGAATTGCGTTTGTGAGCCACCGACTGTGTTTGTCCGTTTCCTTCAACCCACTTTCGCACCTTTAAAGAGAGTAATGATAATCACTACAACAAAAATAGCCTTTCCTGACATACATACGAGGACACTTGATGGTTTGTGTCATTATAGCACTTCTATCATTACACTTGTTATCAAATCAATAATTTATACTCTTTTTTATTTTATTTTATCTGATATAAGAATAATAATGTGTCTTTAGACTACCTATCATGACATTTGAAAAAATGTGAGATGCACCAAAAAAAAATTAGAACACAAAATGGCGTCGTTTGATTTTGGCGGAAGATTGCTTTGCCAAAACACTTAGTGAAATTTCAAAACCTCATTTTGCCTGCTGAAATTTTGCTTCTCTTATCTCTCTCACAAACTCTCTCTCTCTCTCTCTCTCTCTCTCTCTCTCTCGGCAAATTATCTGTCAAAACTCTTGGCCAAAATTTTGCTTTCCCCGAAGAGTTTTTTCTATTGAATCTCTCCACAATCAAACTACCCATGTTTTCCCATTGAAGATATGTAATTACATGATAAATTTTTGCCCTAAATTGATTTTTCTTGGTTGTCTGCCTAAATCTGAAATACCAATTTTTGCCCTCCTCTCTCGGCCAATTTCCTCTCCTCTGCTCCCTATCTCTGCCGTCCCGTCGCACCATCAAAGAGGACGAGTTCAGATTCTCCAGAAATTATTTCTTAGCAAAAGAATTAGGCAATTCCGGTAAGGAATCCGGCCACAAGCTCGAAGATATCGTAGGAGGACAAGGGACTCGTCCCACCTTCTTCGAAATGGCCGCTGCCCAACAGCTCCCTTCTAGTCTTCGTGCTGCTCTCACTTACTCTCTCGGCGTAAGCTACTCAAAGTTCAAACTCCATCTGGGTTCTTCAATTTTCATCAAAATTCTTGTTTTTTTGTCTTCTTTTTTGTTTTAATTCAGTAACTGGGCTTGTTTTGTTTTGTAGGTATTGGCTTTAAGAAGACCCTTTATTCACAAAATCCTGGACTATGAGGATGAATTCTTCGCTTTGCTAATGCTTGTCTTGGAAACCCACAGCTTGAGAACAACCGATGCTTCTTTTGCCGAGTCTCTTTATGGGTTGAGAAGAAGAGCGGTTAATATTAAAGTAAAAACAAAGGATAATATTCACAGCAAGAAGAAGATTTTGCCATTGGATTCCCCTGCTGACGCAATTCATCATAATGGTTTAGAGAAACGCCAGAAAATCCTCTCTGTTGTATTTTTGGTAATTGTTTCGTTTTCTTTTGGTACTCCTTAAATTCAGTTACTTCATGTTTTGCATAATGGAGAAGAATTTTGTCTATGTGACGATTCATAATTTTTGAAATAAGTCCTTTTTTTTATCGGTTGTTCTCATTACTCTCGATTGGTCGTTTTTTAATGCTGGATATGTTTCTGTTGTCAAAGATCCTTCCTTTTTGACACTCAAGCAAGCTTCTGGCTTTTTTTATTTTTAGTAGAGTTTGTTTACTGTGTTCTGAGTTGGATAAACGTTGTGTAGGTTGTGTTGCCGTATTTTAGGTCCAAATTGCAGTATGTATACAATAGAGAAAGGGAAGCTACACTTCAAGCGAGCTTATGGGGTGAGGGTGAGGAAAGATTTGGCAACATAGACTACTTTGGTGGAAGTGGAAATTCCTCAGCTTCTGGGAGCAGTTCTGGTGAAGAAGCATCTACCACGAGAAGACGCGTCATGAAGAGAATACAGAAGATTATAGCTGCTTGCTACCCGTGGATACACGCTGGAAGTGAAGGTTAATGCTAGTCTCATTTATGTGTAGTTTGGGTGTTGAAACTTCACTGGCTTTTCCTCCTTATTCTAGATTTGCTTAAGCTTCACTTGGATTTAATGCTGTCGCCTTCTTCATGTTCTATCTGTGTGCTTATGCCAATCTATGTCTTGCTCTTTCCAAACCTTGCTACGCTAGGACTTAGGAATCTGAACTCTTAGACCTTTGTCCTCTAGAGGAGGCCTTTTGCGTACCTCAAGCTTAGCTTCAGCCTCAGCTAGTTGACGATTCAGTTTTTCGAGTGCAGGGGTAAGATGATCAGGCTCCAGGAAAATAACCCGCAGAATCTGTTCAACTGCAACTTGATCCCTTTGCTCATCAAACAGCTCTGGTACATAATCCATGTCACCTTTTACTTTCAAGCTCATGATCTTGAACTTGACCCTGCTCTTTAGACCATCCAGCTTGTCATTGGACTCTGGAGGCTCCAAAAACTTGAAAATATTTCTTAGAGATGACTTCTATTTTGAACTTAAAATAGAAGTCATGTTTTTTGGAGTATATATGCTTGCTTTTAGTGGTCAACTTTAGTGTTTTCTGATCTGTATTTTCTGATCTGTATTTAGCCTCAGCCTCAGCTTAGGGGAAAAAATTGTTCAAAATTTTTGCCTTGTCATCATGAATCCCCTAGATTAATTGCATCATCTGCCTCTTGGCCCGCTTGGGAAGGACTTGCTACTTCCCAACCATTTTTTGCACAAAACCCAACTACGGCTGGACTTGGTAGGGGGAGAGTTGAACAAAAATTGACCAGCGGTTGGAAAATTTTGGTTGTTGTCATTGGTAGTGTAAAATGTTGACCATACTTTCTGCTTCTTTCCCTCATTAGACAAACCTACTCAACAAACTTAGAAAACATTAAATTAGATGTGTTTTGCCACTAGTTTTTGGGGTTGATTTAGTTTATCCAGCAAGCTAATTGGAGCTTTTGTATGGGTACGCCAAATTGGAACAAATGGGATGTTATGTGCTTGATCTGACCCTATTTTTTTTCCCTCAAATTCAATCTGATTGAGTAGGCTGGGTATGTATCATATGGAGGGGTTGTTCATGACTTGAAATCTCCTTTGGTTATTCTTTTTCAAACTTGGGAGTTGATGTTGTGTAGTTTGAGATGTATAATTTTAGGACTAGCTCAATAGCAACTTATGCAAAGGCTAGAGAACTGACAAGCTGAAATGCAAAACCAACAAATTGAAATGCAAGACCTTCTTAAGGCTTTGAAAGTTGAATTGCAATCTAGGAAGTAGGGCAATGAGAGTATATCTGGCAATGATAAATGGTAAACTATCTTTCTCATACAAGCATTTGATTTAGCCTCGCTTTTGTCTTTGCTAAAATTTGGGGAAACTATTTTTGCAGGCTTTGTATCAAGAAACTTTAGCAATGAATGCCTCTCAAAACACTTTTACCTTAAAGAAAGGAAATGGAGACTCTGCACAGGAACAAAAGCACAGCTTCTTATGAGCACTAATGCAGAACTTCCCTCCTTTGGAGGTAAAAATTTTAGGACATTCCTTTTAGTATAGTTCAAATTTTTCGCGAAAGCAACGGATGCAATGCACATTTTGCTGTCCATGATTGCAATTTGATGTACTGAAAAGTTATTAGGTAATATATGGTTTCACCATAAATACGAAAACAACCTAGTATAGATTTTTTATTGAGTGATCTCTCTTATGTTTCCATTTTCTACATTCCCTGATTCACGAGGAAGCCAAGAAAAGATAAAACAAACTCTTGATTCATGTGGAAAACATTAACACCAAAAAGAAACTAAATTCTTGATCTACTAGGTAATTACATTAAGTATTTAAAAGGCCCTGGTCAAGGATAGGACAGCAATACATCATTAAGTTTTCCAGTCTGTGTACCGGAAGGGTTGCTTTAAGTTTTCTCTAAAGGTAAATCTTGGCTCATGATTTTTCTTGAAACTGAAAAATATGTGTTTTAATTTTGTGGGGTTTTGGTATAAGCTGATCAAAGAACGGTCTTTAGTCTTTGTGAGGAAGATTAAGGATGTTACATGGCCTTTTCTGGATTTTAAGGATGGAAGTTGAGTACTAAAATGGGTTGATTTTGTACTCTGTTTTATGAATTAAAGAGGTTGCTTCTGCTTTGTAGATGCATTTTTGGTAGTAATCATATCGGTGGTTAGTGGTTGTACAGTAAATTGAAGACTAGTAGTCAGTTTTGTTTGATTCAATTGGGCCTCCAGATGATGTTCATTAGTGCTTTACATGTGTTTGTTGTGAAAGGGTTGTGAAAATTGTAAATGTTCCAAGAACCATTTCTTGTTCTGTTCTTTCTTTTTTTAGTTTTCTTTTTTTTTTTGGGTGGGGGTGGGGAAGAGGAGGGTCAGGGGGCAGGAGATTGGGTTTATTGGACTTTGTGGTTGGTATAAGAGGATGAGTGGTGTGATTATGGTTGTTGGCAAGTATGAGGTGGTAACTAATAGATGAAATTAAAGCTTCTAGGTGGGAAACGTTATGATCTTTTCTCTAGCTAATATTTAAGAAGTAAATGCAACTAAAGCTTCATGATCCGCTACTGCTGCACATTTATGTATTGGCTTTATGGGCATTGAGTTGCTAATACTTATTCTGAAAGCTTTTAACTTTACGCATTGATCTGTCCTGTAATTGCCGATATGAAATGCATGTAACTAGTTTTGTTAGCAGTTGACTTTATGTTACTGAGTGGATACAAGGTTTAGTTTTTCATTGATAGCAGATTGATCTTAAGTGTGAGTGGGTTGCAAAATTTCCCCCTGGAAGTGATTATTTCGTGGAATACAGAAAATTTGAACAAATTTAAATCCTTAGAATGGTTCCTAACTTTGAATCAAACAAAATGACATGGCTCGTGGCCTAATCCAGAGTAGTGGAAAAGGGGTTCATGTCTTTACATCGTGGCTCTTAGGTCTCATCATGAATGGCTTCGCCTCTGGAATCATGGCAATTTAATTTGATCTTTAGCAAATACATTGTGGCTTTTCTGGAAAGCTCTTGTTAGTATGATGATCTAATGATCCCCCACAAACTGTGCATAGGTGGAACCAGCTGAAGATTGATGGGGACTTCGTGGTTATGACTGAAAGCTCTCATTTCATTGTAAAGTTTGGAAGCTACTGTTAGTTCTTTCAACTTGTTAGGGATGAGAATCTTTTAGTTTGTGCACAAGAAAGTATTTCAAGTTTGTGTACATGAGAATGTTTTAGTACTTGTTTGGGATTTTAATACTTGCTACGTTTGTACTTGTTACCGACTTTTAATTTAATGAATTATATTTGAGTATCGACTTCTTCTTTTAAATTGCTATATGCATTCTGCTCTTTGGGATAATTTTACAAGTCCCTTGGGATTCTGGTTGATGGAATGTACAGCAGGGAGGACTAATTGCAGGTTGCTTCCATATAAAAAAAAAACAGGGAAAAAACTCCTGGCAATTAAAAGTGTCAGCATAGCTTAGCTTCGAAAAACACTAATGACAAATGGGCGTGTCGTCCAAAGCAGTGTAAATTCACATGGCTACGTGTCCTTAAAGCCATATATTAAGACAACTCAAGATGCCTTCATAAATTGGATATCCTACTGATCTGCTACTGATGTTCTAATGCTATACTGACACTTTCGATTATCACAAAAAAAGTTTTTGTTGGCAGAGGGAATGCTATAGCAGCATGGTATTCCTGACACATTTGAATGCTGCTAAAGATTTGAGGCTATCCCCACATTGGAAGGGACAACACTCGCCCTAGGTGTGAGGATAGATAAAGTGTCAGGTTAGATTATCTATACTGACACCTTTAAATGCCGTTAAAGGCCATTTTTGTTGTAGTGAATAGTAATTGTCCTTTTCCTTCAACCCACTTTCGCACCTTTATTTTCTTTTTCCGTTCTTTGCTTCCTAAAGAAACCCATGTGGGTTTGGTAAGAATTGACTACTCTATGCTTCAGAATTCTGAACCGTCCTTTCCTCTCCTCTCAGTCCATGGTCCCTCACTCTTCAGCATCACCGAGACGCCCCTGATCTTTTCCTTCTTCATGATCATCATCTCACTCTTCATTCTTCCATCTTTTTTTTTCAACATCATCTTCATCTTCTTATCTTCTATCTGTCTTGGTGAGAAGAAAAAAATAATTTGCTCCGAGCTTCTTTCTTCCTCTGCCAAAAATAATCTAGCCATTTAATTTTTTCCCTTTTTTTGAGCGAGATGAGGAGTTTAGTTGTAGCTTTTTGAGCAAACTAATGTTGTTTATTTTTTTTTACATTGCAAGATAAAAGGCCTTCATATGTTTCTGCATCTGCTTGATCGTCTTCCTCTCCTCTTCTTCTCTCTTATTATTATTTTTTTGGTCAAAAACCTCTTCTTCCTTTCACCATTTTTCTATCTATGCATGTGATAAGCAAGTGATAGAGACAAATCTGAAATCCTTTTAGCTATTGAATCTGAACATTTTGAGATTTTTCTTTCATTAAATTTTCTGTTCATGTTGTTTTCTCCTTTTACTTATCTGATCTGAACTTGACCTTTTTTTTTTTGTGATTGCAGGTGGGAAAAGTTTGTAGATTTCATGTTTTTATTTTGGTAAATTAAGTTTTGGTTGTAATTTTCCAGGTTTTCGGTATTTGAATCCTTAACAAGAAAATATTTGGTTTTTTTTTTCAGGTTTTCGGTATTTGAATCCTTAACAAGAAAATATTTGGTGCCTTCTTAGTTTTTGGGGTTTCTTTGACAAACAGCCAATAGCACTGTAAGTGATGATAGAGCCCTACTAATTTAGATACTTGTTTTCAATACCTCTTCAGATCTTGCCTTTCCCTTTTCTTTTACGAGAACATCATTTATTTATTTTAGTTTACAAAAATTCCAATTTTTTTAAATAAAATTCCTGTTGATTTGGTTCTGAGAAGCTAAGATTGACTTCTAATCGTCTAATGGGGATAACATTTTGCGAATAGTCTAAATTATAGTAGATTTACTGGTCCCTAAAATGGTTTCTATCTTTGTAGCCAATAAAAAAATTGATATGAAATAACAAGAAGCTGAGAAGTTAATTTTTTGCAGCTGAAATAACAAGAAGATGTTAGGATTCGTTTGCATTCAGATCCCATTTTCTTAAATTATCTTTTTTTCCGTACTTTTTGTTATGTTATTAACATACATCACTTCATTAAAGGCGTGAACAAATCAAGATTCAATCATTCTAAAACCAGTTCATGGAATAGTAAAATTTTCAAGTTAGCAATGCTATATTTTTCCTTTTTTTCGGCTTTTGGATTGAAGGGTGGTCACTATTGGATAGGGTTGTTCTTTAATTTTAGCCTTAAGTCCTTCATTATTTGCATGCTGCTAATACATTATTTTTGAATGGTGGATACCTTTTGAATTGTCTCATATATGTACGGTATTTATTTTTGAAACAGCTTTGAGATTTTTTCCCCTTTTTTCTTTGTACAGACTATGATCATGTTGCGAAAAACACTTCAAATTTTTGGTGCTATTGTATTATACAAAGAACTCAATGAGTTTTACCAAATCATAGACTTATTGGGTTGTGAAAGACATTACCACTAGAGGTCATGGCTTTCTTTTTTCTTTTCATTTTACAGAATATCATTTTTTCCATAACTTTTTTAAAGCTTGTTGCTCTGTGAATGTTTTCCTTATGAATGGAAAGTACCAATTTGAGACAGTCTTCTCAGAATTTTTTGGAAGATCTTGAACCTCTGAACTCTAGGCAACCAAAATAAGATAGATAAAGCATAGCTCTTCATCAGTGAAATTTCCTATCATTTTATGTCTATGCTACCATTTTCTCTTACACTTTTCATGATTAATTTTCATATAAGTACGAATGTATAGCAGTTAATACTAATATTTTTATGGCCAGTAATAATTCTCTGATGCATTTCTTTAACCTAGAATTCCAAAGTTTAGATGGGTTCTATAGGACAAACATAACTAAGATTTGAGAAAGTCAATTTCATGTCAGTAATTCTAAAGACTTATTTAGAGGTGCAAAGGGAGTTGAATAGTCACTTTTTTGTTTTAAGATTTTGACAATTTGCAGGGCCATTCAAATTTTAAGTTTTTTTGTAATCTGAACTAATGTTGTCAAGAATTTCTCAGTTTGACATTTCTTGAATGGTGTATATTGGTTTATCCTTTCATTTTTTTTTTTTGTATAAATGTGTCTATTCATGAGCAATTTGCTCTTAATTTTCCTTTTGATCTTCCTTTTGTTTCTTGCTAGGTTATTACAGGGATGGATGGTAATTTTTTTGGAAAAGGGTGTAACTTTCTGGCTGGAGTATTACAGCAAATGAAAGCTATAAATAGACTAATTTATGTTATTTCCAATTGGGCTATGATGATATAATTTTGGTTTCTTTAGATGTATTTCAGGTTTTAAATTGATTGCCATATCTTGGTGAGGCAACCCTGATGTCATTTGGCTTTCATTCTCCCCTTGAAATGCAATTGGGTCTGCAGCCATGGCGGTACTCTCATCTCTGCCTGACTTTTGCCAATAGACCTGAGCCTTACTTTAAATTATCATAATAACTGCTTAATTTAATTAAAGATTTGATCACTGATTCCTTTTTTTTCC
This sequence comes from Coffea eugenioides, assembly GCF_003713205.1. Taxonomy (NCBI): domain Eukaryota; kingdom Viridiplantae; phylum Streptophyta; class Magnoliopsida; order Gentianales; family Rubiaceae; genus Coffea; species Coffea eugenioides. The sequence goes on along the minus strand of NC_040043.1, from coordinate 8,373,134 downwards.
ATTTGTATAATAATCTTCGGATCATGTCAATTTCTAATGTTTTTATTGGTTGTTTTCACCTTTGAAAAAATCTCTAGAGAGCTATGCCAGAAATTCTCAGGTGTGCTACCTTGGTTTGCAATTATAGCTCGTTCATTATATGATGTTTTACTTATGACAAAATTTTAGCTTTTTCCTTTTGCTTTATACTATTTTCATCATGCTAGAGAAATTGTTTGATGCTTTGGTACAATTTATATAGTGACCCAAATGGGCTTTTGTCAATGTGCTTTAAATTTTTTAGAAATTTTATGCTCAAGTGCAGAAACTATATGAAGTTAGAATGAAATATCTAACTAAATATCTTAAGTATTTGAGAGGTCTTGCAAGCCTGTACGTCTTAATAGAGAAGTAAATATGATATTTGATGGTTGCTTTTTATAAAAAATAGTGAATACTTTTTTACTTAAGTACACAAAGACTGGTTAGTTTGGAAAATCTATTCGGGGCCTTTCTTTTTTCCTACTTCACAACCCAAAAACAAGAAAGAAAAACACCCTGTGTTGCTCACATAGTGTTATTTGGGTAGAAATTCTTTCTCCTCATTTTTTTTCTCTTTACGGCAATAGGAAGATAACATGTTCATAATGATGGGTTTTGGTAATGTTAAATTGCATGTTTTATAGCTGTTTAGTCATGACAAGGGATTAACTGAGACCTTTTTAGGTATCTGCATTTGGTTTCTTCCTTTTTTGGTCGGTTGGGTTCTGAAGAAATAGATAAATGAAGCATTTTGTTTTTTATTTTTTGTAAACTTTATTTATTGGAGAAATAGGGATGGGCATTGCTGCAGTTATGCTACTTTCAAAGGACTGCATTCGATGGTCTATTGTGAGGATAGAGCCTTGTAAATCTTGAGCAATAATATCCGGCACTGATATTAACGAGATTTGAGCATCTACCAGTAATGGAAGAAGCAAAATTGACCTGCAAGCACATAAAATACAAGGAATACGTACAACCGCGGATGTAGATGAAATATTAGAATGAACTGGTTTAGACTGATTGGATCAAAAGCACACCCTCTCTAATCACCCTCCAAAGGTTTATGAATGGCTTTAAATTGTGAACCGCTGACTAGGAAATGAATCGCATTGCTACACAGTTATAGTTCTCTTTTTTTCTTTTTAGTTAGTAGTTCAAAATCTCTTATATTTCTGCATCCATACAGGAAATAGTTTTTGTTTCATTCATTTAAACCTATATTTACTCGACTAATTTGTTTGGTTTAATTCTTTTATAGCTTGATTGAGCTGCACGACTATGAAGCTTAAACGATTAGTGATGGCAATTTTCTAGAAGCACTGAAATTAATGAACTTTACTCGAGATGGGTTCAAAGTGAACTACATGAGGTAACATGCTCGAATTAAAAATTATCAACAGTTTGTTTTGTTATATGCCTAATTAACAATTTATGGACTTGACTATTTACATCTGGGATAAATAATATTGTCAAAATTCACAGTGAAAGCACGCTTTTCTTTGTGTTTCACATTTTTTGCTAAATAGATAAAAGTGAAAGAATTTTTGTTATGCAGTTCACCTTTCTCTGTTTCTCTGATTTGAATGATGAAATGATAATATGCACGTATTTTCAACTTTTAGCTTCCACTATTTGAAATTTTCTGCACTTTTCCTTTTGGTTTAGCTTGATGTTCTATTTTTCATTCATGTTGTGTTGGTAAAAAGGTGGCATGAATGATAGGTATCTCCATGATTTATAGGCCAAAATGTATAAGCTATTTTTTGCCTTTCTATTCTTTATTTATTTATCTACCATTCATGTTTTGAGGAAAAATTGGCTGGCAAGACGTATTATTCAAATATATGATGGTTGCTCAAAATGGATATGCTGTTTATTTGCTTTCGATTCTTTATTTATTCGTCGAGGATTAATGTTTGAGAAAAAGTTTGAGTGGCAAGAGGTCCTTGTTCAAATATAATGATAGCTCAAACTTAGGAGTATGGAATGTGCTCTTGATGGCTTTATTTTTTTCGTTGGTACTTTAGTAGTTTCTTGAAATTTTGCAATGAAGCATGGCAAAAACTGCTGGCGCATTATCAGTGGTTTAACTAGATTGTCATTCTAGTCGTGGTTGTTAAATTCAAATATGATTCTTTTTTGATAGGATTTGAATGATGTTTAGATGGTGGAAACTTGGAAGCTAATGAAGTTTTGTCATGAATGCTGGATACTTTCCCTTCTCTCTACTATCTTTAGCAAATAGTCATTATTTACTTCCAGAATCACTTACTATAGTATAGATATCAAATTTTGTGATAGTTCTTTTTAATTTTTCAGCACTATTGCATAGTTCCAACAGAATTGGCTGACTGCTCGAGACGCTGATCAAGTAAAGACTAGAGGCATTTTTCTAGATATAGCTGCAAGAGAGCACTTTTCGATGAATGTATCTTAAATTGTGACTTATTTCTTTTTCACAATTAATGGCATGCATAGTGCATTGGGAGAGCCTACCTCAATTATATGTGTTATTATACTCTTCAACTTTATTATTATTATTATTTTTTAACTCTTATCTGTTTTGGTTTACACCTAAATTAATCACAACTGAAATGTCGACAAAATGCTTCAATTATCAACCACACACAGAAAATTATATAAAAATGATTTTTAATTGGAAAATGCAGCCATTGAGGGCTCTGGGTATATTAACCTTGCAACCTCAGTTCTGGGTACACTAACCTTGCAAACTCACACCGCGCGTAGTGCGCGGTGATCCCCTCCTAGTCTTCTACTAAACGTGAAAAACGTTGCAGCAAGATGTTTGAAAGAAGTAAGTATGGAAAGTCGAAAAAGACAAACAAAGTTTTGTGGCTATGGAAACTCTGAATTATTTTAGTTAACAAAAATGGCACGTACGAGGAAAGTGTCACAATGTTCGTGGCCGACATTGAACGCTTCCATGAAAAATGTGGCGTACTTTATGGGAAGTGCCATCATGTTGGGGCAATTTTGGGATGTGCCGGCACCGCCATTGAAAGTTTCTTTCCTTACAGAGAAATTAGCCTGGGATCATCTTTGAAATTTGAATCACAGGATGACGGAACTTCCTTGCCATAAAGATCTATATTGGCACTAGTTTTGTGGTTTCTTCAATTTTCATCTAGGGATTTGTGATTGTGAGACATCTTTCGAACTGCATCCTTTGTTATATTTTGTAACTCAGATAAAAAAATATATATTATTCACACTCTATTTTTTATTATTTGCACTCCCACCATTTATTTTATCATATAATTTAATAAATAAAAATTATATAATTAAAATGATAGCGAAAGTGTGATTAATAAAAATAGGAGTGCAACAGCATTTTTCGATAAAAATAATACTTTTTAAATCATTAAATCAAAGAACACAAACTTTTAGTATTGATCGATCTGGGGTTTGCATGAATAGGATTAATGTCATTTGACCTCTCTCAAGTAAACTTTGATTTGGTCTCAAACTTGCAAAATCTTCTGAAGGTAGTTCCTTACCATCTTTGACTGTTCAATAACGTGATATACGCATTGTCTTTTGAAGGGTCAAACAAACTATAGATCTTTCTATATTTTAAGCTATCATCAAAGTTGAATATTAAGTTTTTATCATTCATATAACATCAACTAATTAATAAAATTCTTTAGTTTCCACAAGTCTTTGCCAAAATTTCCACGTCAACTGGCGTGTCAAATATGGAGATAATCTTTTTTCCCTCGTCACAAAGTACTTGTTAGCGGCAGAACTTTTGGGAAGAAAATGCATGTGTAAGCTAAGGGTATTTGTTATCAAATGACAAGTTGCACAACAAATGAATGTCCAGTAATCGAAACCACAAGTTGTATGTACATATGAACAAACTGTAAGTACTAAATCACAAGATGTGCAAACATAAAAACCAATTAACTGGACGTAGGAATAAAATGGATGGTACAAGTTAATGCATTATTAATTTTTTTAGATTTCTTTTAATTTAAACTTACCACAATTAAGGAATCCTAATCAAAGGAAAAAAAAAAAGAGGAAAGACAACCTTTTTCCTCCTTGCATTAATTTTGGAAAACAGAGATGTTAAAGTCTTACATACCTCTCTTGAGGTTTAGTCTTGTTTAGGTATCAAAAAATTACACTTGCTCTCTTAGCAAGGCAATTGCTATGATAACCTTGAAAAGAATACTTATGCCCAAATTTGCAAAAATCAAAAAGCAAAACAAAAACAGAAGATCGTGAACATAATAATTAAGCTTGATGATGATTGAAATAATTTTTTTAAAACCACATGAGGGTATTGCAAATTAGAGTACAATTTGATGATGTCATCATTAATTTTGGGTTTGTTTTGTTTAAAAATGCAAATTTCAATATCCGAGGAATTTTTATCAAACTATGCTAAATCTTGGAGGAGATGTAAGGAATTATCCTGTAAATGCAAGTGCAGATGCTATTGCAAATTTCCATCAAAATTCAATGTTTTATGAAGCTATGCTAAATCTTTTTGAACGACTTGGTGACTTCTGTTGGCAAGACTATATCTATTGTGCTAATACATATGCTATAGGGTAAATTACATATAACTCTCTGGTGGTTTTGTCTATTGCCACATGATTTCCTAATATTTCAAAATGTTCACTTCATCCCCAATGATTTTGATAGGGTGTTAATTGTTAGCAATTTTATTGTTAATTTTCCTTTTTATCCTTGCCAAATATTGTTTTAATTATTAATATTTACTTATATTTGGTATTGGACCCAATTTCAGGGATTGAAGCAGAAAACTACAAAAAAGGAGGGACTTTTGGAGATAATTGAGACTTCAAATAAGCCACAGACTTGGCCCACATGGTGATATACACGGACTGCATTTCTTCTGCTAATTGGGAGTGTCTTGAGTACTTAAGAGTCCTAAGAGCAATGAAAGACGAAAAAGAGGAGGAGACATCAAGAGGCCTTGCCTTTTGTACTTTGATTTGGAATCTGCGGCGGGGACCACAGAAAAGCATTAGTCATTGGACTTTGGAAGGAAAGAAACGTAGGAAGCTTTGAGAGTTGTTTTTGTTCCTTATTTGTGGGGACCACTGGATGGATAGCTTGGGTCATCTTCCTTTTGGCTATAAAAAGACAATTGTAAGAAAGGCTACAGAGACAGTTTTTAGCATAGTTTTAGTTTTCTTTTCTTAGCTCTTTCGCATGGTTGTTCTCCATTAATGGAGGACTAACCTCTTAATTCTAGTCAAGGGGACAACTGAAGACTTGGTTCAACAATTACTGTGAGATCTAATTTATTTTAATTGCTTCCTTAATTTATTGGTATTTATATGTTTCCTGCTTTTAATTGCTATAGCTCGTGTGAGTGATTGAATAGATGCGCAATATTTAATTATTCACATAGGCTATTTTGCTAAATAGGGATAATTGAATCCGTAATTGTTCGTTATCTCTATCTTAGTAGCAACTGTCGTAATTGGGTTTATGTCAGGGGAGCATACGATCTAGTTTAAACAAACCCTCGTAGCGTGTTTGTTAGTTAGGATCGGGCCTTTCTAATTATTAATGCAATCTAGAAATTAAATCCTACGGTCGTACCTAGGGTTGTTTTTGGGTTAGAGAAATAGCTAACGGTCGTACCTTAGCTATCGAGAAATTAAGGAAGGGTTGGTTGTTTATCGCGTGCATGACAACTATAACTAATCTATTAATAAATGTGGAATTATCTGTGAATCAATGATCAGTGCCTGAACCATTTCTGATGTGTACCCTTGGCTAGAGTTTCCCCAATCATTTCTTTTAGTTAATTATTTTCTGCAGTTAATTTATTTAGTTAGCATTTAATCCAAAACCCCCCATACTTTGGACTCTAGAAGAAACAAATTATCCCCAGTCCCTGTGGATTCGACCCTACTCACCGCTATATACAAAATCTGTATTTTTCTCGAGTAGGTATTTATTATTGCACAGGTTCGGCACCTGTCAGATTTTTTGTCATAAAGTGGAAACTTGACAAAAAATAACCTATGCAATGCCATTAATTGAAATATCAATAGCGCCCTTATTTAAATGCTAAATCAATTACTGACTTAGCTACCTTATTCAAAAGTATAGGAAAATGAAAATTATGTGGACAAATGCAAAAATTGTAGGGGAATAACGTGGATATTTATACAAACTATAAAGGAGTTATATGGAGATTAAAATTTTATCGCACACGCTTCTAGAGCACGTTGGTATAAATATCGTAACTGATTGTGCATATAAAATCATATAGGGGTTCTGCAACTATTTTGAAACCTTAGAGGGGTTATTTGGCATCACGTAAAATCAGAGGGGGATTACAAGTAATTTACCCTATATTAGATGGTGGGACTAAAACTTAATAGAATTGATGGATTTGATTAAAACCATAAAGGTTGTTCATAACATCTAACAATAATTTTACTTTTGACGGTTCAATAACATGATATGCATTTTAACTTTTGAAGGGTGAAATAAGCCAAGTCTTCTTATTGTTTAAGTCGTCATCAAAGTTAGATATTAAATTTTTTTTAGTTGGATATTAAGATTCTGCCGCTCATATAACATCAACTAATCAATAAAAATCTGTAGTTTCCACACGTCTTTGCCAAAATTTCCACGTCAACTAGCAAGTCAAACCTGGAGATGATCTTCTTTTTTTTTCCCACAATTAAGGAATCCTAATCAAAGAAAAAAAAAAGGGGAACAGAGCCTTTTTCCACCTTGCATTAATTTTGGAAGACATAGATGTTAAAATCTTTCATATTGTTTGATCAAATCAATCTTTTTGTTTCCATTCCAATTATGAGACAAGTCTAGGTTTTCATCTTTCATTTGTCTAAACTTTATTTATTTCTCTGGACCTTCCACTGACATTTGATATTCTAATCAAATCTTTTCTTGGTTTCTAACATTTTTCTTCGTGATTTTTCCACACTTCCCCACCTTCATTTCCGTTGTAGAAAGTATACTTAGAGGTGTCAAAATGGGTGACTTGGGCGGGTTTGGGTTGGGTAAAATGGGTAATGGGTATAAGTGAGTCAACTCATTTATACCCATTTAATTAGATGGGTATAAATGGGTAAGTCAAAAAATGAATTGGGTAACCCAATTACCCATTTATAACCCATTTATTTTAACTTTTTGTAAACTCATTTAAATTCATTTTTGCAAACTAAGTTATCAATTTATACCACTCTTTGTACCCATCATTAGTTTTAAATATTTATTTATAATGTTCAATAAACTTAATTACCAATTTTTTTTCATTTATACTCTATGTCACAAAATTACCTATTATTTAATAATTGAATAATAAGAATATAAAAATTTGAACTAAGTACTATAAAAATTAATATAAAAACTTAATCCAAAAATTTTGAACCCCTAACATTTTTTTCATATATAAATTTAAAATTTCATTTTATAAAGATAAGAAAATAGGCTAAAATTTATCATAAATTAGTAATGCTGAAAAATGAGCAAGTTAACAAACTAAGAGAAAATAAAATAATAAGATAAAACCAACAAATAATAATAATAATAATAATGAAACAAAAGTAGTTAACATCATGACAAAATGAAAAATTTGAAAAAAAAAAGGTGGGGGAAAAGAAGAGACTTGGGGGGAAGAGAATTCTAAATGGGTTAATTGGGTTTGATGGGTTACCCAATAATACCCATTTAATAAATGGGTATTATTGGGTAACCCATATACAAAAATTTAAGATACCCATACCCATCTATTCATGGGCGGGTATGGGTAAATTTAGTTAAGTGGGTTGATTTGCCACCTCTAAGTATACTTACCATTCATTTTATTTGGATTTTCATCTTGTACGAAACCGTACTTAAAATAGCATTACACAATATGATTAATTACATGACCAATTCTATCCAACTTTATACATTCCATCAAAATATTTTTCATGCTTTTGTCTTTTTTTTTTTTGGTTTTTTGCCCTAAGAACATCTATTTTAGAGGGATTGAATTTGAAGTTCATTCTCTTTTCTTTCTTTGTTTTGTTGTTATCTAATGATAACCTTTTTTTTCCTCCTATTCTCTTGTTTTTCTTTAAGATTACGGAAAGGAGAATGTTTTTTAAGATTAGAGATGGGCATTTCAATGCCCAATTCTTGCTAGGCATCAAACTAACAGGTTTAGAGTGTTGGGTTCCTTACAGAGACGTGTATTAGGTAAGGAAAATTATATATTTTATTCAATCTGATTGCTGAAATTGCAGCCGAAATTTCACTTCTTTGCCCTCCATCACTCGTGGAGCCATTGGCGACTACTCAAGGCAACATATGTAATTTAAGAATTCAAGAAATTTATCTAGGTTTCATTTCATGTAATCAATATGATTCAACTATTGAACCAAATTATTTCGGATGTGTTGATTTTTTTTCTTTTTTTTTATTTCTTTTGGTCCGAAAGCTTCTTGTAAAGGCAAGGCATTGGTTCCTCATGTCTAAAGCTTCACCAGAGGTTTTAGTTACAGGTGCACACATTGTTGCAAGTTGCAACTGTCCATAAAGTTAGAATCTTGGGGTGGGATGACTGTAAAACCAACATAATAGTGCCTGAAGAGACGCTGAAACAATGTTTATTTTTTTTTTGCGGTACAGCCAAAATTTTGTAATTTACCAAATTTTGTCCTCGTTTCTAAGTTTTGTGACACTGAATTCTTCTGTCAACAACTACTTCCACTGATATAAAGTAGTTTAAATGAAGTTTCCAATTTAAGTATAATTGGCGTGGTCTCGGTTTATGCAGTTTTGTCAAGGGTCACACGAGAATTTTTTTTATAAAAAAACCGGTTTTTATGAAAGTCATGCAAGCACTAGGGTATGAATTTTGAGGAAAATTAATTCTAATTAGAGAAATCACATTGGTTTTTGTAAAGGTGATAAATTTTCAACACACGGAAACATACTCATCGTCTAAAGCTTCAGCAAAGCAAATTAAGGAGGAGCCAGAAAATATCTTTAAAGTGGTTTAAATTCGGGAATAACTTTACATACCTCCCTTGAGGTTTAGCCTTGTTTAGGCATCTAAAAAATTACACTTACTATCCTGGCGAGACAGATGCTATGATAACCATGAAAAGAATACTTATACCCGAATTTGCAAAAAAAAAAAAAAAAAAGAGCAAGGAAAAAAATAATTAAGATCAATGATGATTGAAATAATTTTTCTTTAAAACCACATATGCGTATTCCAAAGTTAGAATACAATCTGATGATGTCATCATTAATTTTGGGTTTGTTTTGTTTAAAAAAGCAATTTTCAATATCTGAGGAATGTGTATGAAACTCTACTAAATCATGGGGGAAATGTAAGGAATCATCCCTTAAATGCAAGTGCAGATGTTATTGCAAATTTACATCAAAGTTCAATGTTTATGAAGCTATGCTAAATCTTTTTAACTTAGTGACTTCTTGGCAAGACTATATCTATTGTGCTAATACATATGTTATAGGATAAATTACATATAACAATCTTGAAGTTTCTTTATTGCCACATTATCTCCCGAACATTTTAAAATGTTCACTTCACCCGCTATGATTTTATTGAAAGTGAAAATTTGATGAAAAATAATCTTAACGTCATTAATTGAAATACCAATAATGCCCTTACTTAAATGCTAAATCAAATGACAGTTTAACTACTTTGTATAAAAGTATACGGAGATTACGTGAATAAATACAAAAATCATAGGGGAATAAAGTGAAAATTTATATAAACCATGAGGAGGTTACATGAAAATTAAGATTTTATCACACGTGTTTTTAGAGCATTGTTTGGTACAAACACCGTAACTGATTGTGTATTCTGTCCATTTTTCACATTATATAAAATCATAGAGAGGTTATGTGGCTATTTTAAAATCGCTAGGGGGTTATTTGGGATTATGTAAAGTCACAGGGGATTGTAGGTAATTTATCCTATATTATACTGTGGGACTAAAACTTAATAGAACTGATGAATTTGAACAAAACCATAAAGTTGGTTCATAACATCTAATGGTAGTTCCACCTTTGACGGTTCAATAACGTGATATGCACTTCGTCTTTTAAAGGGTCAAACAAGCCAAGTCTTCGTATTGTTTAAGTCGTAATCAAAGTTAAATATTAAATTTTTTTTGTAGTTGGATATTAAGTTTCTACCACTCATATAACATCAACCAATCAATAAATATCTGTAGTTTTCACAAGTCTTTGCCAAAATTTCCACATCAATTGGCGTGTCAAATATGGAGAAGATTTTTTTCCACAATTAAGGAATCCTAATCAAAGGATAAAAAGGAGAGACAACTTTTTTCCACCTTGCATTTATTTTGAAAGACATAGATGTTAATGTCTTTGATATTGTTTATGAACTGATGAATTTGACTAAAACCATAAAGTTAGTTCATAACATCTAACGGTAGTTCCACCTTTGACAGTTCAATAACATGATATGCACCATGTCTTTTAAAGGGTCAAACAAGCCAAATCTTCCTATTGTTTAAGTCGTAATCAAAGTTAAATATTAAATTTTTTCCTAGTTGGATATTAAGTTTCTACCACTCATATAACATCAACCAATCAATAAAAATCTATAGTTTTCACAAGTCTTTGCCAAAATTTCCACGTCAATTGGCGTGTCAAATATGGAGATGATTTTTTTCCACAATTAAGGAATCTTAATCAAAGGATAAAAAGGACAGACAACTTTTTTCCTCCTTGCATTTATTTTGAAAGACATAGATGTTAAAGTCTTTCATATTGTTTGATAAAATCAATCTTTTTGTTTTCGTTCTTCTTGTGTGACAAGTCTAACTTTTCATCTTTCATTTGTTTAAACCTTATTTATTTCTCTAAAATTTCTACTCATATTTGGTTTTTTCTAATCAACTCTTTTATTGTTTTCTAACATTTTTCTTCTTGATTTTTCCATGACTTTTCCCCTTCATTTGCATTGTAGAAATATATATTTACCTTCCATTTTAATTGGATTTTCATCTTGTAAGAAAGTATACTTAAATTTGTATCACAAAGTTATTGATAGCATGATCAATCCTATCGAAGAGGATATGTTAGCAATAAAGTATTTGGATATGCTTGGGCCATTTAGAATTGGCTAAAACCTGGTTGCTAATACGAAGAGTCAAACGAGACTAGTTGTCATTTAATTTAAGTCATCATCAAAATTAGATATTAAATTTCTCTCACATTAACTAATTAATAAGAATGTTTTAGTTTCCATGAGTCTTTGCCAAAATTTCCACGTCAACAGGCGTGTCAAATATGGAGAACCAATAGGAGTCATCTATGGTAGGTACTGAACTACTGATGTTCCTTCCTACCGTAGCGGTAGCACATCATGAAAGCATTCTCAGTGAGAAGTCAAGCCCACGTCTAAATTCCCCCGGCAAAGGAGAAATATTTGATGTGATTTGTGGCAGGCCCCAATGATAAATGAATTTCATATAAAATTTTTATTGTTAATGTAAACAAAACAAATTTTCACAGTATAATTTTTACATTAGTAGTTATAATGCTTAAGGCTGATTGTGTTGAAAAGTAAAAAATAAAAGTAAAATAAATAGTTATTTTGACAATTTGTATTTAGGTAGTTTAATTGAAAGTGCCTAAATACATGGGTAAAATATGATGGATTAAAAATAACTTAAAAAATGAACTTCTTGGTCGAAATATTTAAGAATTGTATATTTGGAATGAATGGATGTTTCGCGAGATAGAGAAAAATACAAACTTTGGTGCGGGCCTGCCACTGTTAGTGCCACAAATCAAAGTTAATCTCTTTACTCTTACTAGGGAAATTCAGTCGTAGGAAAATTCATTCCCATTGTGGGTTGATGGAGATGGTCTGTCTTTCCCTCCATACAATTTCATTGTTAGATAGAATCCATTTCATAATCATAAATGCTGATAGTAGTTGACAGCATTTGATCTTGAGATACTTACTTGATATGGCATCTCAATGGAAGTATATATATATATACTTACTTCCCCATAATAGTAGTATATGCATACTTACTTCCCCATCGTCAGCTCTATTTGTAAGCTTGGTCAAAAGAAATGGAGAGAGCATGCTATTGCTTTCCTGTAGGACTTTTATTAGCCACTTCTCTGTTAGCTGTGGGCATAGGCGATATTATAACTGATAAATCTGCCCTTGTAGCTTTAAGAGACCACATGGTTTCTAATCGTCACTTAATCTTGGCAAAAAATTGGTCCATTTCTTCTTCTGTTTGTGATTGGATTGGAGTTACATGTGACTCTAGTCGTCAAAGAGTGGTGGCCTTAACTATTTCTAACATGGGTTTTGCAGGCACGATTCCTCCACAACTGGGAAACCTCTCATTCCTTGTTTCTCTCGACATGAGCAACAACAATTTTCATGGTCATTTGCCAGAAGGAATGTCTCATTTGCGTCGACTAAGTTTCATGGCTTTAAGCTACAACAATCTCACGGGAGAAATTCCATCATGGTTGGGTGTCTTGGAGAGACTTCAATACCTATCATTGACAGTGAATAATTTTTTTGGCCATCTTCCTGCTAACATATGCGACAATCTTCCAAATCTAAAAGAGCTCGATCTGTCTTGTAATCGATTGAGTGGCCAGATACTATCAGGTTTAGCAAACTGCTCCGGACTCAAGTCGTTAGATTTGTCATCCAACCAGTTCAATGGTTACCTACCAAAAGCGGTGGGGAACTTGAAAATGCTTGAGGAGCTACATCTCGATGATAACAATTTGGAAGGTTACTTTCTTGTTTTCTTATTCTTTATTCAGTTCCATATTTACATTTTGTCACTGTATAATTATCTTAATTTCTTGTGCTACAATCTCTTGATCTTTGGCCCTTTAAACATTTATTTCAAATTAAAGAGATTTAGGTGTTTAGGTGATCTCCTGAAATGAAATTCTGAATCTACCCACGAAGCAGCAACATGGTTCTATGCCACCCACAATCTTCAAAATCTCCACATTGGAATTTGTTGATTTTGCAGAATAACAATTATCTGGTAATATTCCAAATGTAAAAGAGCTTTGGACTCTGAAAATGTCTTGTGTTTGTCATTCAACCAAAAGAAGTTGGATATTTGAAAATGCTTCAGGATCTATATCTTGGCAATAACAATTCGAAAGGTTACTTTCTTGGTTTGTTATTCTTTGGTTTAGTTGCATAGTTTGATGTTTGTTTTCAATTGCAGTTTACCATTTTTGTGCTACTTTAGTTGCTCCGCTAGTCCATATCCATGTTTGACTATTATATGGTTAGTTTTGGCGTTACTTGCTGTTCACCCACTGGACTGCGAACCTTATTGCATTTTTGTCCCTTTGAAAAGTTTCATAGGCAGTTTACTTCCTCTTCATATTTCTCGCCAAAATTACTCTTGCTTTCAATTACTTCTATTTTCTTTTTGCCTCCTCCTTTTCCCCTTTAATTCTTTTGTCTCTTTTAGTTTTCCAATTAATTTTCTACATTTTCCCCGTTCTTACTGTTACAACGATTAATCATTGATTAATCACAATTTTATTTTTGTAGATATGCCTGAATAATTTAGCTTCTGTATTAAAAATGATTGTAACACAAGAAACAAACAAAGTACGTAACCTATATTATAACTTGGAGATTTTAATTACTAATAGTAATAATGAATAAATAAAAAACTTATGAAAAAAATAAAAAGAGTGGACTAAAGATTAATAAAAAAGCTAAAATTCCATAAAATAATAAGATATATGTTGCTTGTATAATAAAGCACATTTAACTTAGAAATCATATTTATTTTGGCACATGTGGATCACTAAGAGGTTGATTAATCAATTTTTAACGGTAAGAAATTGCTCGGCAATGGCAAGATAGAAATGAAAAATTACAAGAAAAAGAAGAGAGAAAAGAAATAAAATGCAAAAGAAGAATAAAAAGAAAAACAAAAATGAGTAGAATAGCAAGGGCCTAAAAGAAATGTAATATAAGGGTATAATTGTCTTTTTAATTGAACCACTAGCAAGGGACCAAAAGTAAATCAAAATTAATGCTAAGGCAAACCATAGCTGATACCAAAAATCAGGGAGGAATTATGTGTTTATAATTAAAATTATTCTTTATGTATTCCGCTATTTAAATTTTGTCACAGCACAATCGTAATTCTTGTGCTAAAAATCTCTTTGATTTGTAAACATTTATCTCTGATTTCGGGCCCAAAAAAAAAAAACAAACATTTAGTTCTAACGAATTGGTGGTAATTCCTCCAAGTTTCGCAGGTAGCATTCCGGAAGAGATAGGCAATCTCCAGAGCTTGAGGGTCTTGTCCATTATAGACAGCAATTTGAGTGGATCAATACCCAGGGAAATCGGAAACCTAACAATGCTTGAAGAAGTAGATTTTTCTAGCAACAGCCTTACAGGTAATCCAATTGGTGGTGAGAAGTTTCTAATTTCTGCCGGTTCTGTTAACAATTGTTAGCAGATTGGTGCGACAGAATATATATATATGCTTTGAATTAAAAAATTTGTTAAGTGGGTGGTTTTATTATTATTATTATTTTTTTGTTGGTTCAACTAGTCAGCAACAGTAGTATTAATCCAAAACTGTTTTAGTAGGAAAATTTGCCTTAATTTTGACATGAAATTAATGAACTTCAAGTTGCCAAAAATCCCCTTTTTTTAAATTTTTTTTTTGAATTTTGTCAATTTTAGATATACAATTTTTATCGGTGGAATTATATAACATGTTCCTGAATTTGGAAGTTTATATCTACAGATAAACTTTTTCAAAAAATTCCCCGCTTTAAATTCTTTACGTAGGGATCAACAAACTCAACGGGCAAATACTAAGGGGGGATTGGAAATTTGTTAATCTACTATGCTTAAGAAGCTGTATCTAGATGATGGCTAATTTGAATAAGCTGTAGCCCTGAATTTGGTGCAACTTTTGGAGTATGTTTAAATGAGATTGGTTTTTGTTCATGAATCGACAGGTCCCATTCCAAACGAGATTGGCAACTTGCTCAAATTGGAGATCCTTGACTTGAGATGGAATAGCTTAAGTGATTCGCTCCCAGTTGAGATCTTCAACATGTCAGCTCTGAGGACGCTCTACCTTGATAAAAATCATTTATCAGGGGTTCTTCCATCAAATATGTGCCATGGCCCACACAATTTGGAATCTATTTATCTTGGTGGGAATAACTTCAGCGGAACCATACCCGCCTCTATCTCAAACTGTTCGAAACTAATTGAAATATATCTTCATAGTAACAAATTCAGCAGTCCGATTCCCAATTCCATTGGAAATTTGAGACATCTCGAAGTTCTAGATCTGTTTGCTAACAATTTGACGAGTGAATTGGGCCTCTTCACTTCTCTCACAGGTTGCATCTCTTTATGGAGTATCGATGTGGGAGACAATCCGTTAAATGGGGTTCTTCCGAGATCCATCGGGAATCTTTCTATTTCTGTTGAACGGTTGAATGTACGGAACTGTGGACTCAGGGGGAACATTCCAGACAGCATTGGAAACTTGAGCAATTTAGGTTTTTTAGATCTACGTGACAATAGTTGGACTGGATCAATTCCCACTGCGATATGGGGTTTGCAAAAGCTTCAGTATTTGGATCTTAGCAATATTTCCCTCACTGGTCCGCTCCCTCGTGGTCTCTGTGGATTGCAGAGTTTGAAGGGTTTGCTACTGAGTCAAAATCAGATTAGCGGTTCAATTCCAGGATGTTTCAATAATCTTACATCTTTGTGGTATCTTGACATTGGTTTCAATAGATTAACCTCTACTCTGCCCTTGTGGGATCTTAAAGGTCTTGTGTATGTCAACTTGACATCGAATTTATTGAGAGGACCTTTGGCTCCAGAAATGGGAGAGTTAAAGGATTTGATAAAGTTAGACTTGTCAAACAATCAGTTTTCAGGCAAAATCCCAAGCACCATTTGGAGTTTAGAGAATTTGGACCACCTTTCTTTAGCAAACAACAGCTTGCAAGGATCAATTCCGGACAACTTTTGAATTGGGACCTTTGAATTTGGGGCTAGAAAACTGGCCCATTACAGAGTAATTTCTGTTGTTGGATCCCCAATATACTTAAATGTTCACTTTTAAGGAATTAAGTGTTGACTCATGTATTCTTACCCTGTAATAAATTAAGGCTTGTGTAAACTTTCTTGGTTCCAATATACCCGGCTATTCCAAACAATAAAATCAAGCACAATAATGGTGCCTATGCATATATTTATTGTGCCACAACTATTCTGATTTTTGTTTTATAAAAAATTCAATTAGGAAGTGAAAGTTTCTCCTAACTAACAAAAGATATTAAGAAAATAAATGTTTATTGTTACAATGTTAGCCCATGGCCCAAAAAAAAAAATTAGAGTAGTCCCGTTCATTTAATATGATGGCAATCATTTTTTATTTTTTGTGAATTCAAAAAAATGTGGCCTTTTGGAAGGCACATTTTCTTTTACAGGTGAAAATATTGGGATTTTTTCTTTAAAAATAACAGTACACTTTTTCTTTGTTGGCACCATCACTCTCACGTCAAAATTGGAAAACTACAGTCGAAAGGCTTTTGGTATCATAATTGAAGACTAAAGGTTAGTTTTGTTATTTTCTTGTTGCTTTGGTGAAAATAATAATAATATAACAGACCGGCATTATAATGACTGACACAAATTCACTTGTTCTTCCACTTGAAGTTCGCGTCATGGAATATGGAGATTAAATATCTGTCTATTAATTTAAGGGAGCCATCAATATTTGTTTTTGGTCCTTTTAGCATTGTTTTGCCCAGGACTTTTTTTGCGTCTTTCTTAAAGGCTTGGAGGTGGCAAAGGTGAAGTACATATATACAACATTAATATCAGTTGAGGATCATATAGTACAAAAATAAACCAAGCCATTGGCTAATGGCCTAAAATATTACTATCAGTTATTCTTTTTGGCTTTGTCTCTTAGATATCAAACCACATCATTGCCGCCATTAATATCCCAAAGAGCTTGCCAACAACAATCAATGAACACATTTTCAGTTCCACGTTTTCAGTGCCATGAATCCAGTGCCATTAATATGCCAAAGAGCCTTCCGTCTAAATTAATTTTTCTACGTACCAATTTTCATTTCGAGTTGACTAAAGTCAACCATGGATAGAATTCAACCTTAATTGCTACGGCCCTAGATAGAAAACTAGTACGTGTTTTAGAGGGAAAATCCTGATTGAAATACATGTAGGAAAAAATGCTTGAGAATCTACATCTGGGCAATAAGAATTCGAAAGGTTAGTTTCTTGGTCCATTATTATTTATTTGTTCCATATTTCAAATTTTAAATTTTTACTCTATATGATTACCATTCCTGTGCTACAATGTCTATAGAGCATAAAACACTACCAAACGCCTCTATAGATTTTGTATATAATTTAATTTAAATATTTACCTTATAAGAATTAATGAATTCTATAAATTGATCCTAATGCCATCTAAATTTTGATATCATAGTTTGAACTATTACTTTAGAAGTATTAATGAATTTTATAAATTGATCCTAACGTCCCTTTAGATTTTGATATTATAGTTTAAACCTTTACTTTATAAGTATTTATAAATTCTATTTGCTAGTACTCCAACACTTGAGATCTACATTTTTCTCCCCTAAGGACATTGTTTTGTGTATAAAAAATTCGAAAAAATTCCTCAAAGAAATCTTAACAAATGAGGGATACCTCTGGCTTGTTTCAATTTAAATTATATTTTTAAGAATAGTTGATTAAAGAAGATGGAAAATATGCAAATATTAAATTACGATGTTAATAATAGAATTTCACAAGAAAAATTAAAGTACAAAGGAGATATTATATTTAATGATACTTTAATCATGTGCAAAACACATGACCTCCCTTGAGCTTTACCTTGCTTAAGTATCAAAAAATTACAATTACTCTCTTGGCGACACAATTGCTATGATAATCTTGAAAAGAATACTAATACCCAAATTTGTAAAAACCGAAAAGCAAAAAAAAAAAAAAAGAAGAGAGAAAATAATAATTATGATCAATGATGATTGAAATAAAATTTTTAAAACCATATAAGGTTATTTTTGCAAAATTTGAGTACAACAATTTTATTATGTCTAAAATACAAATTTCAATATCTGAGGAACGTACATGAAACTAAGCTAAATCTTTGGGAGAGAAGTAAGGAGTTATCCTTAAAATGTGAGTGCAGATGTTTTTGCAAGTTTCCATGAAAGTTCAAAAGGAACCACACTTCATTTTGACTAATTGAGTGTTTTCAATTGAACTGCATACATTACATGGTGGGACTGAGAACTGATGAATTTGAATAAAATCATTAGTTTGTTCATAACATTTAACGGCAGCTCCTTATCATCTTTGATGGTTCAATAACATAATATACACTTCGTCTCTCGAAGGGTCAGGTCTTCCTATAGTTCAAGTCGTTATCAAAATTGAATATTAAGTTCTCATCACTCTATAATATCAACTAATTAATAAACATTTTTAGTTTCCACAAGTCTTTGCCAACATTTCCACGCCAACTAGCGTGTCAAATATGGAGATGATCTTTTTTCCCTCGTCACAAAGTACTTGTTAGCGGCAGAATTTATGGGAAGAAAATTCATATGGTTATGCACAACAAATGAATGTCCAATAATCGAAACCACAATTCTATGTGCATATGAACAAACTGGAAGCACTAAATCACAAGATGTACACAGATAAAACCAAATAACAAGGCATAGGAATTGAATGGATGGTACAATTTAATAAATTATTAATTAATTTATATTTCTTTTAATTTAAACTTACCACAATTAAGGAATCCTAATCAAAGGAAAAAAAAAAAGGAAAGACAACCTTTTTCCACCTTGCATTAATTTTGGAAGACATAGATGTTAAAGTATTTCATATTGTTTGATCAAATCAATCTTTTTGTTTCCATTCCAATTATGAGACAAGTCTAGGTTTTCTTCTTTCATTCGTCTAAACTTTATTTATTTCTCTAAACCTTCCACTGATTTGATACTTCTAATTAAATCTTTTCTTGGTTTCTAACATTTTTCTTCTTGATTTTTCCATGACTTTCCCCCCTTCATTTCCATTGTAGAAAGATATACTTACCTTCCATTTTATTTGGATTTTCATCTTGTATGAAACTGTATATAAATTGCATTACACAATATCATTAATTACATGACCAATTCTATTCAAGTTTATACATTCCGTCAAATTATGTTACATGCTTCTGTCTTTTTTTTTTTTGGCCCTAAGAACATCCATTTTAGAGGGATTATGTGGATAAATGCAAAAATTATAAGGGGATAAAATGAATATTTATACAAACTATAAAGGGGTTTCATAGAGATTAAAATTTTATCACATGAGCTTTTAGAGTGTGTTTGGTATAAACGTCATAATTGATTGTGCATTCTGTCCATTTTTCACTTTATATAAAATCATAAAGGAGTTATGTGGCTATTTTAAAACCTTAGAGGGGTCATCTTACATTATGTAAAATCACAGGAGGAATACAAGTAATTTACCCTATATTACATGGTGGGACTTCAACTTAACAGAACTAATGGATTTGAATAAAACATTAAAGTTTGTTCATAACATCTAAGGTAGTTCCACCTTTGACGATACAATAACGTAATATGCATTTCGTCTTTTGAAGGGTCAAACAAGCCAAGTCTTCCTATTGTTGAAGTCATTTTCAAAATTGGATATTAAATTTTTTTTCCTAGTTGGACATTAAATTTCTACCGCTCAGAACATCAACTAATCAATAAAAATATGTAGTTTCCACAAGTCTTTGCCAAAATTTCCGCATCAATTGGCCTGTCAAACATGAAATTTGACCATTTTGCTAGTCATGCCATCATGCGGACCCCCTCAAATGCACAGAAGGAGACCGCCTACTGCTAAAATTTCCAATAAAATTTGACCAATATGCTCGCTCCTCATGAAAGTTGGATATTAAATTTCCTCACATCAACTGATTAATAAGAATGTTTTAGTTTCCACAAGTCTCTGCCAAAATTTCCACGTCAACTGGTGTGTCAAATATGGAGATGAACTTATTCTTCCTCGTCGAAGACTACTTGTCAGCGGCAGAACTTATGGGAAGAAAATTCATATGGTTATGTTAAGGGTGTTTGTTACCAAATGACAAGTTGAACAACAAATGAATCGAAATCACAAGTTGTATGTACATATGAACAAACTATGAGTGGTAAATCAAAAGATGTACAAGCATAAAAATCAAATAACAGAATGTAGGAATTAAATGGATGGTACAAGTTAATACATTATTAATTTTTTTAGATTTCTTATAATTTAAAGTTACCCCAATTAAGGAATCCTAATCAAAGATAAAAAAAAAAAAAAAATGGAAAGACAACCTTTTTCCACCCTGCATTAATTTTGGAAGACACAGATGTTAAGGACTTTCATATCGTTTAATCAAATCAATCCCTTTGTTTCCATTCTTCTTGTGTGACACGTCTAGCTTTTCATCTTTCATTTGTTTAAATCTTATTTATTTCTCTAAAACTTCTACTCACATTTTATTTTTTCTAATCGGTTCTTTTTCCTTTTTTAACATTTTTCTTCTTGATTTTTTTTTTATTTTTCTACGACTTTTTTTTCCTTCATTTCCATTGCAGAAACAAATACTTACCTTCCATTTTGGATTTTCATCTTGTAAGAAAACATACTTAAATTTGTATCACACGGTCATTAATTGCATGATCAATCCTGTCGAAAGGGTATTTGGATATGCTTGGGCCATTTAGAATTGGCTAAAACTCGGTCTAGACGTTTGAGAATAGAAAAGTCAAGCGAGTCAAGTCTTCCTATAGTTTGAGATGTGGTTAAAATTGGATGTTAAGCTACTTTCACATCAAGTGATTAATAGGAATGTTTTAGTTTCCACAAGTCTTCGTCAAATGTGGAGAACCTATGGGAGTCATCTACGGAATGTGCAAAGCATTCTCAGTGAGAAGGCAAGCCCACGTCTAAATTCCTCGGCAAAGAAGAAATATTTGATGCGATTTGTGGCAGGTCTCAATGATAAATAAATTTCATTTAAATTTTTTATTGTCAATGCAAACAAAACGTAATTTCACATTATAATTTTTATATTAGTAGTTATAATGCTTAAGGCTGATTATGTTAAAAAGCAAAAAATAAAAGTAAAATGAATAGCTATTTTGACAATTTGTATTTAGGTAGTTAAAGTAAAAGTGCCTAAATATTTTTTTTTTTTTTTTTTTTTTTTTTGTCGACACTGGGGTGTCCGGGTCAAGACCCGAAGGCGGCCCGACTAATCCCCAGCGGCCCGGGAGGAGAGGCCCCATCCCCCCAAGCACGATAACCCTGCACGACTCGAACCCCTGGCAAGCGCTCCTAAGGAGGCGTGCGCTGCCAGATGAGCTGCCCAGGAGGGGCAAGTAAAAGTGCCTAAATACATGGGTAAAATTTGATGGATTAAAAATAACTTAAAAAATGAACTTCTTGGTCGAAATATTTAAGAATTGTATATTTGGAATGAATGGATGTTTCGTATGATAAAGAAAAATACAAACTGTGGTGCAGGTCTGCCACTGTTAGTGTCACAAATCAAAGTTAATCTCTTTACCCTTACTAGGAAAATTCAGTCGTAGGAAAATTAGCTCCCATTGTGGGTTGTGGAGATGGTCTGTCTTTCCCTCCACACAATAATGTCATTGTTAGATAGAATCCATTTCATAATCATAAATGCTGATAGTAGTTGACAGCATTTGATCTTGAGATACATATGTGGCATCTCAATGGAAGTATATATATATACTTACTTCCCCAGAATAGTAGTATATGCATACTTACTTCCCCATCCTCAGCTCTATTTGTAAGCTTAGTCAAAAGAAATGGAGAGAGCATGCTATTACTTTCCTGTAGGACTTTTATTAGCCACTTCTCTGTTAGCCGTGGGCACAGGCGATATCATAACTGATAAATCTGCCCTTGTAACTTTAAGAGGCCACATGGTTTCTAATCGTCACTTAATCTTGGCAAAAAATTGGTCCATTTCTTCCTCTGTTTGTGATTGGATTGGAGTTACTTGTGACTCTAGTCATCAAAGAGTGGTGGCCTTAAATATTTCTAACATGGGTTTTGCAGGCACGATTCCTCCACAACTGGGAAACCTCTCATTCCTTATTTCTCTCGACATGAGCAACAACAATTTTCATGGTCATTTGCCAGAAGGAATGTCTCATTTGTGTCGACTAAGTTTCATGGCTTTAAGCAACAACAATCTCACAGGAGAAATTCCATCATGGTTGGGTGTCTTGGAGAGACTTCAATACCTATCCTTGACAGAGAATAATTTTTTTGGTGAACTTCCTGCTAACATATGCGACAATCTTCCAAATCTAAAAGAGCTCGATCTGTCTTGGAATCAATTGAGTGGCCAGATACTATCAGGTTTATCAAACTGCTCCGGACTCAAGTCGTTAGATTTGTCAGTCAACCAGTTCAATGGTTACATACCAAAAGCAGTGGGGAACCTGAAAATGCTTGAGGAGCTAGATCTCGGTGATAACAATTTGGAAGGTTACTTTCTTGGTTTCTTATTCTTTATTCAGTTCCATATTTACATTTTGTCACTGTACAATTATCTTAATTTCTTGTGCTGCAATCTCTTGATCTTTGGGCCTTTAAACATTTACTTCAAATTAAAGAGATTTAGGTGATCTTCTAAAACGAAACTCTGAATCTACCCACGAAAGCAGCAACACGGTTCTATGCCACCCACAATCTTCAAAATCTCCACATTGGAATTTGTTGATTTTGCAAAATAACAATTATCTGGTAATATTCCTACTGATATATGCCACAGTATTCCAAAGAAGTTGGATATTTGAAAATGCTTCAGTATCTATATCCTCCGTCCCACTTTCTTGGTTTGTTATTCTTTGGTTTGGTTGCATAGTTTGATGTTTGTTTTCAATTGCAGTTTACTATAATAATATAATACTCCCTCCGTCCCACTTTGATAGTCCTATTTGTTTTTGTACACAGTTTAAGAAAAAGTAGTTAACTTTGTTGGAACAATCAATTTAGGTAGCTATTTTCCTAAAATACCCTCACAGTATTTCAAATGTAAAAGAGCTCTATCGCCTTTGGAATCAGTCGAATGGTCAACAAAATGCTCTGGACTTTGGGGTATTGTGTTTTGTCAATCAACCAGTTGCACGGATACATACCAAAAAGAAGGGTTATTGTATCTATATCTTGGCATTAGGCTCATTGTATTAGAAGGGTACAATTGTCTTTTTAATTGAACCACTAGCAAGGGACCAAAAGTAAATGAAAATTAATGCTAAGGTAAACCATAGCTGAATCTCAATCCTTGTGCTACAAATCTCTTTGATTTTGGGCCTTGTAAACATTTATCTCTGATTTCGGGCCCCACAAAAAAAGGGGCATACATTTAGTTCTAACGAATTGGTGGTCATTCCTCCAAGTTTCGCAGGTAGCATTCCGGAAGGGATAGGCAATCTCCAGAGCTTGAGGGTTTTGTCCATAACAAGCAGCAATTTGAGTGGATCAATACCTAGAGAAATCGGAAACCTAACTATGCTTGAAGAAGTATATTTTTTTAATAACAGCCTTACAGGTGATCCAATTGGTGGTGAGAAGTTTCTAATTTTTGCCGGTTCTGTTAACAATTGTTAGCAGATTGGTGCAACAGAATATATATATATATATAAGCTTTGAATTAAAAAATTTGTTAAGTGGGTGGTTTTATTATTATTATTTTGTTGGTTCAACTAGTCAGCAACAGTAGTATTAATCCAAAACTGTTTTAGTGGGAAAATTTGCCTTCATTTTGACATGAAATTAATGAACTTCAAGTTGCCAAAAATCCCTTTTTTTTTAAATTTTTTTTTTTGAATTTTGTCAATTTTAGATATGCAATTTTTATCGGTGGAATTATATAACATGTTCCTGAATTTGGAAGTTTATATCTACAGATAAACTTTTTCAAAAAATTCCCCGCTTTAAATTCTTTACGTAGGGATCAACAAACTCAACGGGCAAATACTAAGGGGGGATTGGAAATTTGTTAATCTACTATGCTTAAGAAGCTGTATCTAGATGATAGCTAATTTGACAGGTATATGTTAATTTTCAATGAATTGTAATCTTGAATTTGGTGCAACTTTTGGAGTATTTTTAAATGAGATTGGTTTTTGTTCATGGATCGACAGGTCCGATTCCAAACGAGATTGGTAACCTGCTCAAATCGGAGGGCCTTGGCTTGGGTGAGAATAGGTTAAGTGGTTCGATACCGGTTGGGATCTTCAACATGTCAACTCTGAGGATGCTCGACCTTGTCGAAAATCATTTATCAGGCGTTCTTCCATCAAATATGTGGAAGAAATTCATCTTGGTTGGAATAACTTCAGCGGAGCCATACCCGCCTCTATCTCAAACTGTTCAAAACTAATTGAAATAAATCTTCATAGTAACAAATTCAGCGGTCCAATTCCCAATTCCATTGGAAATTTGAGACGCCTCGAATCTCTCTCATTGTCTGCTAACAATTTGACGAGTGAATCTTCATCCCCAGAATTGGGCCTCTTCACTTCCCTCACAGGCTGCATCTCTTTATGGGAAATCTGGGTGGCAGACAATCCGTTAAATGGGGTTCTTCCGAGATCCATCGGGAATCTTTCTATTTCTGTTGAACGGTTGATGGTAGGGAACTGTGGACTCAAGGGGAACATTCCAGAGAGCATTGGAAACTTGAGCAATTTAGCATATTTATTTCTCGATGATAATATCTTGACTGGCTCAATTCCGAGTACGATGGGTTTGCAAAACCTTCGGGAATTGGGTCTTACCAATATGTCGCTCACTGGTCCACTCCCTCGTGGTCTCTGTGGTTTGCAGAGTTTGGAGGATTTAGGCCTAAGTCAAAATCAGATTAGCGGTTCAATTCCAGGATGTTTCAATAATCTTACATCTTTGATGGTTCTTGACATAGCTTTCAATAGATTAACCTCTACTCTGCCAACGAGCTTGTGGGTAGAGGTGGCAAAATGGGCGGGATGGGCGGGATTTGCTTGGGTTTGAGATGGAACCGAGTCATATGGGTTTGGGCCCAACCTTACCCATATGTGTTTTGGGACTAACTTGGGCGGGATCACTTTGGGATGGGTTTAGATTGATCCCGCCCAATACCCAAATCCATTTTCTACATATTTTTTTTCCTTTAATTCATTTTTTATTTTTATATAATTTTAATATTTTTGATTTATTAAATTTCTTTTAGTTTTATTAAATAAACATGCAAATGCTTTATACTCAAGATTCCCACCAAAAATTGGATTAACAAATAAAGGAAAAGATAGATAGACAGCCATATTCCAACATATATCAAGATGGCTAAGGTTCTTAGGATGTTGAATATTTATCCTCATCATTGTTCAAGGATGACAGGTCTAAACTGACTGAAATGCTAGAAATTCTTGTGGACAATGATTAGAAAGACTACTAGATTATATTCGCTGGTATGACTATAAAAATTGTTAAAGATAATTTTTGAATCTAAGACTCCGTTTGGATTGGGTATTTTTTCAAAAAATAAGTTTTTCAAATAGTAATATACAATAACTCAAGAAACATCCCATCCATATTAGTATATCAAATATTTCAAAAAAATTTTATAGTAAAATTTTTTTATATACACTACTACAATAAAATATTTCAAAAACACCCCCCAAAAACAGCTAATCCAAACGGAGCCCTTGCTATTTGAGCCCAATGGGTACCCAAGTATTTCCCACCCTTTCCCATTCATTAATGGGTATAGTTGGGATGTGTCCCAACTTAAACCCAATACCAAATTATAATACCCATCCCGCCCAAAGTTCCTTTGGGCATGGGTAGCCCATTGGGACTTGGGACAAATTGCCAGCTCTACTTGTGGGATCTTCAAGGTCTCCAGGAGCTCAACTTGTCGTCGAATTTATTGAGAGGACCTTTGGCTCCAGAGATGGGAGAATTAAAGTATTTGACAAGGTTAGACTTGTCAAACAATCAGTTTTCAGACAATATCCCCAGCACCATTTGGAGTTTAGAGAGTTTGGATCACCTTTCTTTGGCAAACAACAGCTTGCAAGGTTCAATTCCGGACAACCTTTGAATTGGTACCTTTGAATTTGGAGCTAGAAAACTGGCCCATTACTGAGTAAGTTCTCTTGTTGGATCCCCAATATACTTAAATGTTCACTTTTAAGGAACTAAGCGGTGGCTCATGTATTCTTACTCTGTAATAAATTAAGACATGTATAGAATTTTTTGATTCCAATCTCCACCATACCAAGCTATTCTAAACAATAAATTCAAGCACAATAAAGGTGCCTATGCATATATTTATTGTGCCAGAACTATTCTGATTTTTTTTTATATAAAAAATTCAATTAGGAAGTGAAAGTTTCTCCTAACTAACAAAAGATATAAAGAAAATAAATGTTTATGGTTACAATGTTAGCCCATGGAAAAAAAATTAGAGTTGTCCCGTTCATTTAAAATGATGGTAATCATTTTTTTTTATTTTTTGTGAATTCAAAAAAATGTGGCCTTTTGGAAGACACTTTTTCTTTTACAGGTTAAAATATGTAGTACACTTTTTCTTTGTCAGTACCATCACTCCCACTTCATAATTGGAAAACTACAGTCGAATAGCTTTTGGTATGATAATTGAAGACTAAAGGTTAGTTTTGTTATTTTCTTGTTGCTTTGGTGAAAATAATATAGAAGACGTGTTTGGTGAAACAGATATTTGCAGCAAATGATTGACACCGATTCACTTGTTCTTCCCGCTTGAAGCTCGTTAGTAAGTTTTGATATAATTAAGCTAATTAGTAGGTTTTGATATAATTAAGCAATTACTTGAGAAATAAAATTCTAATGCTATGGAAACACAAAGTGGACAACTAGAGAAGCCAATAATGAGTTTCTAATGCTATAACCGCTATAATCGTCAATTCTTTCCTTTTTTTTTCGTATCGTTGTTATTCGTATTCCACAGTCTTGGTAATGTTGTTTATTTATTTCCTTAAATGAATCTGGCCCAATTTTGACCAATATATTTGTTGGCATATTGGTGGTTGACGGTGGAGAAACTTATGTCTACTTACTGGATTGAGGCTAGATTTCAGATAAAAAAAAAACCTAGGCCCACAAATAATTAGATTGCCTGATCATAGCATGCACATACAGCCCAGGCCCATCATTTCTACAAATACAGCATTATGTGTATTAGTATTATTTTGTGCAAATGAACATTAAAAAAAAAAAAGAATGGAAAACATCAAACTTATAACAAATATTGTCCTCATAGCATTATGTTATAGGTAGGGGTAGTAATCAAGTAATCGTAAGGTCATTGGTTTCACTCTCAAGCCCTCCAGGACAAATATTGTCCTTTTTTTCTTTTTTTGGTTGTAAAGTTTAAAGTTTTATATGATGAATACAAATCAAAAGATAATTCACCTCATAATTTTTAAGAATTTTTATATTTATATATATCAGTGGCATTCCTTGTATATATATATAAGTGAAGTCATATATATTGTACTCTGTAAGAAAGAAACTACTATTCAACTTGGATATCAAACCACATCATTGCAGCCATAAATAGGCCAGAGGGCCTGTCAACAACAATCAATGAAAACATTTTCAGTTCCTGCCTTCAACCCAAATCAATTTTTATGTCTACCAATTTTCATTTGGAGTTGACTAAAGTCAAGCATAGATAGATGATGTGGTTTAAATACCAAGCGAATTAGAAATTTAATCTATGCTAATTAAGAAGTTGCATCTAGATGATAAGTTAATTTGACAGGTATGCTAATTTTCAATGAGTTGTAGTCCTGAATGAATGTGATGTTACATTTGGAGTATATTTAAATGAGATTGGCGAGCTAGCACATTATTAATTTTCTTGTAATTTAAAAACTATTACAATTAAGGAATCATAACCAAATGAAAAGGCAAAGAATTGAATTAGACATTACAAAATTGTAATAGATTTTAAATTAGTTTGCACTTTTAATTCTAAACAAAATCTCTCAAAATTTAAAAATCTCTTTTTCTGTTGGTTACAAAATTGTAATAGTTTTTAAATTAATGAATTATATCAACGAATTGGTGAGAAGTTTCTAAATTTCAGCCTTTTTCTAGCTCTATAAAATTTGTTAACAAAATGATGGAAGACAATATAGGCTTGAATAAAATTTAGGGTTAATAAGACTTTGGCCCACTAAATCTAGGGGATAGTCATATATTATCCCCTCAACCTTGAATATATATATATATATACTCTACCCCATGGAAACTTATTATTCGTGGCAGATAACATGCTTTTGGGACCTATGTGATGGAAATAAATAACATGTCCAAGTTACGAGAAATTGGCTCTAGTAATAACAGCCTGTCTAGATCTCTCCTGGAAAGCATATGCGGCTGGTTTCTTGAACTTGAAAGTCTATCTACACAAAAATAATTTGGAAGGCCAAATACCAGAAAACTTATGTAAATGTTTCACACTTGAATCTCTTTACCCAGCCCGGATTGAAAATTGGAAGGACTTTATCTTGCTGAGAACCACTTCACTGGAGCTATACCAGTATCTATCCCAAACTGTTCAAAGCTGACTTTTATGTCTCTTTCTTGGTTATAACAAATTCAGTGGTGGAATTCCTAATTCCCTTTGCAATTGATGACAATTTGACAAGTAAATCTTCATCTCCAGATTTGAGCCTCTTCATTTCCTTGGCCGGTGGCATCTCTCCATGGAAAACATCAGTGTCAGGAAATCCGTTGAATGGGGTTCTCCCAATTTCAAATGGAATCTCTCCAGTTCTGTTGAAAATTTTTATGCAGAAATCTCAAAGATCTCTTTGGAATTGATTTGTCGTCAAATTTCTTGAGAGGATCTTTGCCTCGAGCGTTGGGATAACTGTTTCCATTCTTGAGTTGATTGTGTGACAAGTCTAGCTTTTCATCTTTCATTTGTTTAAACCTTATTTACTTCTCTAAAACTTCTGCTCACGTTTGATTTGTACTCTATGGAGGGAAGAGGTTCTAAAAAAGCTTGCATGAGAACTAAAAAAACTTGTATGAAAATTAAAAAGTGCATTACTATACTTTTTGGATATTTTAAAAAGGCACATACTTTTTATGTGATGCAGGGTTTTGAATCTTTGATCTAGTGCACGAAAGAGTTTTAAGGTGCCCCGTGTTTTTAGCTTTTCGCAAGCATGGAATGGAGGACCAGTGGAAGGAAGGTACTGATGCTCCTATAGTAGGAAGGTACTGTGCTCAAAGTGGGAGAGCACATCACACTATCACAGAAGCATTCTCAGTGGGAAGGCAGGCCCACTGCAGAGCAGAAATATTTGAAACGAATGTTATATCCAATTAACAGTGCAATAGGACAGAAACTCAGTTTTTTTTTTTTATTTTATCAATAGAATTTCTATAACCTATGGGAGGGGGAGGGAGACTCGATGTGAGTAGAGCTCCCCTGTTTATTTACCAATCTTATGAATGTATGAGCAAAAGTTACCATGAGTTATTTAGTCAATTGCAATTTTTTTCCCGCTAAGTTTTGTGGTTGATGACTTTACAAATTTAGTTACCTTAAGTATTTAACTTCATAATACATATACATCATCTAAACTGGCGAGTGCTAAGTAGTTGTGATCGCAGGTACAATTTTTAATCTTACTATGATTACCCAATACAATAAACAGTAAATCAAATATGGATAAGTATTACTACTTGTATGAAGACAAATTTTCTATTTTAAGTATAGCATCTATATAATGTATAAAGCTAGAGGATTCGTATTTGGTACAAACAATTTTGATCATCTTTTTTGAACTTTCAATTTTACCCTTATAAAAAAATTAATTTTTACTCTCATAATCTAGTCATATATATTTTGCCATTATAACGATTCATAATCACCATAATCTAACTACCAAATTACTATAATATTAAAAACCAAAATTCTTTAGTGAAAAGTTTATATAATTTGATTTATGTAAAAGACAAAATGTATATATATAAAATTGCACACAAATTAGGTGTGCCCTTAACACTAGTTTTATTAAAGTACACCCTTTGTCACTATCGGTGTAAATATTATAAGTATTAAAAAGACATGTTTAATTATGTCAAAGTTTAATTAACACTGTTTTTTGTTAACATTATCTTTTGATGCTTAAAATTTGACGAAGTGTTCTACAAAAATTTTGACAACATATTCTGTTGATACTAAATTTATTTCAGTGGTTAGTTGATGATTAATTTTAATAAATCACTATAAGATAGTATGAGAAATGATGAAATTCAGCCAGAAAAAAGAATTCAAACAGTTTGAGAAAGATAGACTAGAAGAAAATCAGGCGGCCGAGAAATTCTAGAGGAAAATGTTTAGGAAAATCCTTACTTTTGTGGACTATGTTTTACTACACTCAAAGGTGTATTCACTAAATTTGTACACATGAACTATTTTGCGCATATAACATGGACCCATTTCTATTAGCATATACATTGTTCGTGTAGGTAAAGTTAATCTTACTTTGTTTGAATATAATTTACCATCTAAACTATTTGATAAAGGAGCATTGACACATTCAATTCATTCAAGTATAAGCATAAAAAATTAAAACACAAAAAAGTGATATCATTATGTAAAAAGCCAAGAGTCAAGAGTCTTGCGAGAATGACTAAATTTTGGATAAATTACTAGCAGCTGCCGTGTGATTTTGCTTATTATCACATGATTTCATGACATTCAAAATATTCATATGAACACCTTATACTTTTATGTAAAGTAAAAATTTGTTAAAATGTAGCTTCCGTAACATGGTCATTTGAAATTGAAATTTCTTTATTGCCATTACTTAATTATTAAACTGAATGAGATACAGGAATTTTGTAGATATATGCAAAATCATAGGGGCATTGATATTATTTTTCCATCACATTTTCGAGAGCACTTGTAGATTAATCGCTGTAACTAGAGGTGCTTTTTGTCCATTTTGCTATTGTACATAAAATTATAGTTTTCTAGATATTTTGAAATATTAGGAGAGTCATGTATTAATATTCAAAAGCATGAGGTGTTGCTAGTAATTTCCCATAATATTTTGGGATAATTTCAGAAACCTCCCCTGAGGTTTCTTGAAATATCACTAAGCTCCCCCTCCCCCCATTTTGGGAATCTCTCTTACCACCCTCTGAATTGACATTTTCTTAACAATGTCAGCCCCTCTAAGCAAAAGTAATAGAAAATGCATTTTGGAGGAGGGAGAGTATTTTAGTTCCCTTCATACCCTTAGTTTGACTGATAGCAGTGACATAAGAAAGTTGCAATAGGTGGAAAATGTGAATCGGAGAGTATTTTTCTGGCATGAGCACTGGTACATGACCGTTGGACATGCAACAGCTACTTTGAGTGCTTCCAGCGGTATTAAAAGGTGAGGGTGTCCCCCAGAAAAGTAAGGCAGATGGAGGAGTAAATTCCCAAAAAAAGAGAGTTTTCAAACTAACTTCCCAAAAGGTGGCGATTTTTGAGTCTCTTCCCAAAGGGTGAAAAACGCATCTAAGGAATGTGTTCTTCTAAATAAAAACGTAATTTTCAAATACGTTATTTTAATTTTCATAAATTTATTTAAATAGGGAAAATTGGTTAAATAACGCATTAGTAGAATGCGTTTTTTGATGTCACCAAAAAAACACATTTCGAAAATGCACTATTTTGTACAAAAACTCATTAGACGAATGCATTTTTTGTTTATCAATCTGTACCACTTTTTTTCATTTCTTTGATCTTGACTTGGATTACGTAAGGTTTTTTTTTTTAAATATTATCTTAATATTTTATCGAAGTTATTATTAATTTAGCTCACTAACACATGTCAAGATCCAAAAAAATTGTTATTTCATAGTTGTTATTAATTTATCTGGTATAGATTTCATTTCAAGTTTGCAAAAGGCTTAAAGGTTTTTGAACTTTGGATTTTACATACGCATGCACATATTTTGTATCTCGAATGTTGGTAATTTGTCTTAAAAAATCATAACACTTTTTGTAAAGAAAATTTTACGAGTCGTAAAAAGTTAATCCTAAATGTTTTAGTGTAAAAATATGATGGCCCTAAATGAGTTAGAACAATCACATATCTTGAAAACTTTAAACAAAGGAAAATTGCAGAACTCCTCTGAGGTTTCTGACACTAGCACTCACATCTTCTGTGGTTTAAGAAATTGCAGTAACCTTCTTTAAACTTACTGATTCTGTTGCATATCCAGTCCAAACTAGAAAAAGTGTCATTAAAATATTGTTTTAAGGAGTGAGATAAGAAATTTGTACCAGATTTGCCCTTTGTATTACCAAAGTAGTATTAGCAAAGGAATGACAAAGCACTACAAAATAATTAACAATTAATAAATGATAGGGTGTTAATTGTTAGTAATTTTATTGTTAATTTTCCCTTTTATTCTTGCCAAATATTGTTTTAATTATTAATATTTACTTATATTTGGTATTGGGACTTAATTTCAGGAACAAGGCAGAAAATTACCAAAAAGGAGGGACTTGTATGGAAAAATGCAGACTTCTAAGGGCTTCAACCTTTGGGTCCTTGAATTGGTGGGGACCACAAGCTAGTGCAAGGCATTTAGTCATTTGGGCTTTTCAAAGAAAGCAACGTAGAGAGACTTGGAACAACAAGTACTTTGGAGGCTTTGTCCACATGTGCGGGGACCACGGATAAGAAGCATGAGTCGTTTGGACTCTAGGAAAAGAAACGTACAAGACTTTGAATTTGGTGTGGGGACCACTAGAAATAGCATTAGACTTCCTTCTGGCTTTAAAAAGGGAAAAACGTACTAGAGGTGAAGGAATCAATAGTTTTAGTTTAGGCTTTTAGCATAGTTTTAGTTTTCTTTTCTTAGCTCTTTCGCATGGTTGTTCTCCATTAATGGAGGACTAACCTCTTAACTCTAGCCAAGGGTACACTTCAGAAATGGTTCAGGCACTGATCATTAATTCACAGATAATTCCACATTTATTAATAGATTAGTTACAGTTGTCATGCACGCGATAAACAACCAACTTTTCCTTAATTTCTCGATAGTTAAGGTACGACCGTTAACTATTTCTCTAACCCAAAAACAACCCTAGGTACGACCGTAGGATTTAATTTCTAGATTGCATTAATAATTAGAAAGGCTCAATCCTAACTAACAAACACGCTACGAGGGTTTGTTTAAGTTAAATCGTATGCTCCCCTGACATAAACCCAATTACGCCAGTTGCTCCTGAGATAAAGATAACGAACAATTACGGATTCAATTATCCCTATTTAGCAAAATAGCCTATGTGAATAATTAATATTGCGCATCTATTCAATCACTCACACGAGCTATAGCAATTAAAAGCAGGAAACATATAAATACCAATAAATTAAGGAAGCAATTAAAATAAATTAGATCTCACAGTAATTGTTGAACCAAGTCTTCAGTTGTCCCCTTGACTAGAATTAAGAGGTTAGTCCTCCATTAATGGAGAACAACCATGCGAAAGAGCTAAGAAAAGAAAACTAAAACTATGCTAAAAGTCTAAACTAAAACTATTGATTCCTTCACCTCTAGTACGTTTTTCCCTTTTTAAAGCCAGAAGGAAGTCTAATGCTATCTCTAGTGGTCCCCACACCAAATTCAAAGTCTTGTACGTTTCTTTTCCTAGAGTCCAAATGACTCATGCTTCTTATCCGTGGTCCCCGCACATGTGGACAAAGCCTCCAAAGTACTTGTTGTTCCAAGTCTCTCTACGTTGCTTTCTTTGAAAAGCCCAAATGACTAAATGCCTTGCACTAGCTTGTGGTCCCCACCAATTCAAGGACCTAAAGGTTGAAGCCCTTAGAAGTCTGCATTTTTCCATACAAGTCCCTCCTTTTTGGTAGTTTTCTGCTTCAATCCCTGAAATTGGGTCTAATACCAAATATAAGTAAATATTAATAATTAAAACAATATTTGACAAGGATAAAAGGGAAAATTAACAATAAAATTACTAACAATTAACACCCTATCAATTCCCCCCACACCTAAATCATGCTTGCCCTCAAGCATGAGAACAACAATTGAACGCCAAAATTTGACCATGGCTGTTACTCCAACCACCGTATTGCCAAGACACCAAGAAAATCATATATCAAGCGACACAGGTCAAGATCCAAGAAAAATCACCCCGGTTAGCATCTAAACTACCAACTCCTCCAATTTAAAACAAACTAATCTAAGAAAAAGGAATGGTTGCTCACATTTCAGCAAATGGTCCAACTATTAATTCAAATCTCAACATTAACCCATAGATCGACAAGCTAACTTTTGACACAGTTAACACAACCTTCAACTCTTTTTTTTTCACACTTTTCTATTTTCTCTCTCTTTTTTCCCTTTTTTTTTGTGAATTAAGAATAGCAAAAGACTTAGTCTCTAGCCATTAGAGCCTTTTGACGCGAACTCAAACATTTGACAGATGGAGGAGCCCGGTTACTCAGCTCCAATCGCTACGGAACCACGCACTCATAGTAACTACTACCTTTTGACGCGAGAATCGACACTTTAGGTGAAAATCCCCGGTTACTCAGTAGTAACAACTAGTGGAGTACAGTCACCTCTTATTTATACCCATATAGCACAATAACTAAAAACAACACCAAAAATAACAGCAGTCAGCCCAAATTTTCAAATATGGAGAACTAAAATTAATAACTTGACCAATTCACATGAAAAATGCCAACAATCGTTCCCTATGCCTAGAAAAGTTAACCAAAAATTGGAAAAGTTCAAGCAATTATTGATATTCACCAAAGAGATGTTCCTGAACTCAACCATATCAACTCGATACCTTTTATTAATAAACTTGGCAATAGCAGAATTAGAGACAACAATCCAGCATCAAACTTGGTATTCATATGAAGACTGACCACTAGGAAAAAAAAAGAAAAGAAAATAAACGAAAAAGGAGATAAATATGAAACTAAAAATAAAGGAAAAACCTTTAGAAACTAAAAATAAAAATACTAGCACCCAAAACTGACCCCCCCACACCTAATTCACACATTGCCCTCAATGTGATAAATAAACAATAATAGTAAGCAAAAGAGCAACGGTACTTCCCTGAAATCACGGGGACCATGGCGGGGCCACAACAGTGAGTGAGGCGGGGAATGGTTGAGTTGGGTTGGAGTAGGCTAAGGTCAAGAGGTTCTGGACCTAGAAGAGAACCTTGATCTCACTATTGCCGCTAACAAGTAACCCAATCAATAGAAACAAAATTGCCAACATATAGAGGAACAAGTAAATGCAGATCAGTAGAAATCCATATCCTCTAATGAAGTCAACAATCAACCTTTTAAGCACAGGTATCTCCCAATTCAAAAGGGTAGTGCATAATAAATGGCTCACCAAATTAGCAATTTAAAGCCCTGAGCAATTTAAACCCAACAAGTCAATCAGTACCGGAAAACCACTCCAAACAATGTAACAGTTAAACTCCACAGGCAAAGGACGTCCAACCAATTTCACTCAAGCAAACTAGGAGCAATGTGACTGATTAAACAAAGCAACGAATTTCAGCAAATGGACACATAGCCACCCAAAATCCCAACAAATGCCCCAAAGAATTCAGCAAGTCCAGTAAGAGCAGGTCAGAATATAGGCAATAACAACTTAGTCACAAGCTCTGAGCTTCCAATCAAGCAGCCAACCAAAGAGAATGAATGAATGTTAGGTAAACTACCACAACCAGTACCACTGGTGTACGCACAGAGAAGAATTAAATCAAACGGCAAACTCAATTCACTGAGAAACCCCAAACAATCAACTTAGCAACCAACTTAATTCATGGGAACAATCAGCGTAAAAATTGACAATCTGGCCTCAGCTAAGAAAGTAAAAATCTGTCCTCTGCTAAACAAAAATTAAGAATCTGGCCTCAGCTAAGTAAGTAAAAATCTGTCCTCTGCTAAACAAAAATTAAGAATCTGGCCTCAGCTAAGTGACAGGAAGTTGAAAAAGAAATCACCAGAGTCTTTGACTGGCAGTGGGTGACGGCTGGCGCTAGGGCAGAGGTGACGGCTGGCGTGTGGGGGCCTGGCCTGGTCTGCTGCTGGGATGACAGGCGCACAGGTGCTCCTGCGCTGCTGGTCGCGCGCCCGCTGCAGGAAACTGCTGGCGGACTGGAGGTCACGCGCAAGGGGGAAAGCTGCTCGCTCGGCCTGCACGCGCGGGCTGCAGTCCGCGACTGCAGCTGCTGCTCGCTGCTCTGGTCGCGCGCGCGGAGTGCACGCTGGTGTTGCTTGAGAGCTGGCCTGGGCTAGGGTTCGCGCTGGAGCTCTTGCGCTGGAAGGCTGCGAACTGCGCTGCTCGCGCGCGCTGGTGGCTCGCTGCGAGGGGGAAAGCTGCTCCGGCTGCGCGCGAGCTTGCTGTTGGACGACGGAGCGGTGGTGACAGTTCGGGAGCTGTGCGTCGTGTGGGGTTGGAGGCAGCAGCAAGCTGTTGCGGCGCTGGGCTGTGGAGCTTGGGCAGGCAGCTGAGCTGGATCTGCTGCAGTGGTGGGAGCGACCGTGCGGTGGAGCTCAGGGCTGGACGGCGGCGCTGGTGTTGCTCTGGTGCCATGGTGAGGGCGGCGCGCGGCGATGGCAGTTCGGCGACGAGCTATGGGGAGATTGGTGGAGCTCTTGGCGGCGGCGGGTGAAGAAGAAAAGAAAAGGGAGAAAAGGGAAAGCAGCGGGGAAGAAAGAAATGAAAGAAGAAGAAAGAAAAGAAGAGAAGAAAAAGGAAAAGGAAAAGATATTTTTTTTTTTTTATTGCACACTCAATTTTCAAAACTCGAATTGTGAGAACCAAAACTAAAGGTGTAAAACGGAAAATATTTTTATTTTGATTTTTTGATTTTTTTTTTCTTCAAAGAACCTCTGGCTTAGGCGTGGGCACGTCTAACTGCTATAGAGTACGCAGATCCTGAACGAAAATTTCTTTTCCCTCAGGCGTGACCACCTGGCGTGGGCACGTCTAACTACTAATTTCCTGCCACCAAACATCAAACTATTAATTGACACTAACACTTAACTAAAACTTCAAAAATGCATGAAAACTGAAACAAATAGTCTTGGGTTGCCTCCCAAGTAGCGCCTTTCTTTAACGTCTTTGGCTAGACATGCTATGCTTGTTCACGGAGGATAAAATTTTGTGGCTCGCTTCAATGCTTCATCTTCAATATGATCCTGGTAACCCTCATAGATGGAGTAATCTTTGAGCACACGAGTTACGATTTTCCATGGACTAGTTGATGGCACCAAACAAGTCGATGATAATTTGCATTCTCCATTCACTCCTCCATCACATGCATTCTTCGGTTCAAGATATTTTTCCATTGCCACTCTTAACTTATTCCTGTCATGAAATTTCAAATTTTCTGGTATAATAAAATCAATTTCAGTAACAGGAATTGAAGAATAGGAGTCAGGAAAATATTGATTAAGGAGTGGAGAAGATGTCACCGCATTTGGGGATTGTTCACTGGATTCATTCACTTGAATGGGTTGCGGTTGGGGTTCCATTTCTTCATTTTCGGCTTCTTTTTCAACTGCATCTGCAGATCTCTCATTTTGACACTCTTGCATCTCCTCATCACTAGTCAAGCAAATTGCACTCTCATTTTCTTCTAGATCAACAACGGTTTTCGAGGGCAATTCTTCCAGGTGAGAAGCTAATCGCTCTATCCTGGATGTCAATTGACGCATTTGATCCACCAGGTCGCGACGGCTCGCTTGTGTCTCCTGATGAAATCGATTTGTATTAGCAATTAGTAATCCCATCATTTCTTCAAGAGACATACCTGACACGGAGGATGATTGTTGAGACTCTTGCTGTTGAAAATCCATTGGCCCCGTCGCATAATTAAAATTGGAATTATCCCACCATCCTTGATCATACCTGTTTGGATAAGGGTCATATTGCGTTTGATATTGGGGTGGAAAATCTCCAAAAGTATCAATTGGAGCACTTAGATTATCTTGAAATGCGGGGCATGTGTCAGTTGAATAACCTGAGTCAAAATAAGTTCCACAATTTGCAACAGCCCATTGATCATTAGGAAAAACATGAGTCTCATAACCCCATTCAGGAACAAAGTCCAGTCTATCATCAAAATATGGAATGTTAGCAGCCATAAAAAATAATAAAAATAAAAAAAAATAAGAGAAAAATAAATTAAAAAAAATGAAAACAAGATAAACTCAGAAAGAAACAAATTAATCTGGCACCAGTCCCCGGCAACGGCGCCAAAAATTGACAGGTGCCGAACCTGTACAATAATAAATACCTACTCGAGAAAAATACAGATTTTGTATATAGCGGTGAGTAGGGTCGAATCCACAGGGACTGGGGATAATTCGTTTCTTCTAGAGTCCAAGGTATGGGGGGTTTTGGATTAAATGCTAACTAAATAAATTAACTGCAGAAAATAATTGATTAAGAGAAATAATAAAGGGAAAACTCTAGCCAAGGGTACACTTCAGAAATGGTTCAGGCACTGATCATTGATTCACAGATAATTCCACATTTATTAATAGATTAGTTACAGTTGTCATGCACGCGATAAACAACCAACCTTTCCTTAATTTCTCGATAGTTAAGGTACGACCGTTAACTATTTCTCTAACTCAAAAACAACCCTAGGTACGACCGTAGGATTTAATTTCTAGATTACATTAATAATTAGAAAGGCCCAATCCTAACTAACAAACACGCTACGAGGGTTTGTTTAAGTTAAATCGTATGCTCCCCTGACATAAACCCAATTACGCCAGTTGCTACTGAGATAAAGATAACGAACAATTACGGATTCAATTATCCCTATTTAGCAAAATAGCCTATGTGAATAATTAATATTGCGCATCTATTCAATCACTCACACGAGCTATAGCAATTAAAAGCAGGAAACATATAAATACCAATAAATTAAGGAAGCAATTAAAATAAATTAGATCTCACAGTAATTGTTGAACCAAGTCTTCAGTTGTCCCCTTGACTAGAATTAAGAGGTTAGTCCTACATTAATGGAGAACAACCATGCGAAAGAGCTAAGAAAAGAAAACTAAAACTATGCTAAAAGCCTAAACTAAAACTATTGATTCCTTCACCTCTAGTACGTTTTTCCCTTTTTAAAGCCAGAAGGAAGTCTAATGCTATCTCTAGTGGTCCCCACACCAAATTCAAAGTCTTGTACGTTTCTTTTCCTCTGAGGTTTCTGACACTAGCACTCACCTCTTCTGTGGTTTAAGAAATTGCAGTAACCTTCTTTAAACTTACTGATTCTGTTGCATATCCAGTCCAAACTAGAAAAAGTGTCATTAAAATATTGTTTTAAGGAGTGAGATAAGAAATTTGTACCAGATTTGCCCTTTGTATTACCAAAGTAGTATTAGCAAAGGAATGACAAAGCACTACAAAATAATTAACAATTAATAAACTTCAGGTGGTATAGTTTATGGGCAAATGGGCATTACCTATTCAAAATACTAGCTTTTTGTGGACATTTTACTCTCAAACATTCAATTTATAATAAAAATATAAATTTTTTAAAGTAAAATTCAAAAAGTATTACAGTAATTTCTTACGAAAAAAACTAGGAGGTTATCTATTTAACATAAATTAAATATTTTTTTAAAAAAAATCCCATAAAGTACCAACTCTTTATAGCTTTTCTATATTACATGTAGGGATGGCAAAGGGGGTGGGTGCGTGGGGGGTGGGGTGGGGGCGAGGGAAATTTTTTTCCCCGTATACCCCGCCCCGCCACCCATTTGAAATATATATATATATATATATGTACATAATTATATATATAATAATATTATCAATTATACTACTAATTATACATGCCTATTAATAAAATTTATTAATTATTTATCCTAAATTTATTAATACATTTATGTTAATTTCCTAACTACACTTAATACAATAACACTTTTTTCTAAAAAAAACACAATAATAATTTAGTGATTGTATTTGTATCAAAAGTGAAAACTTGATTATTTTAGTTATATTTGTTTTATCATATTAGATTGTATTCAAATAACCTTTGTTTATTTATTTTTATGAGTTTCAATTATGAAGTTACAATGAATAATAATTTGGTGATGTGTTGATATTTTAGTACTTGATTATTTGCTCAAATTTAATTATAATGAAATTATACAATAAAATTTTTTAACCCCACGGGTGCCCCCGTAGGGTAAGCGGGGACGGGGCGGGGCGGGGGTTGGGGGAGGTGTCCCCCGCCCCATTGCCACCCCAAATTACATGAACCAAGTACCAGGTTTTATGGGCATTTTATTCTGAATCATTTAATTTATGTTAAATACATAAATATTTACAAATAAAATTCAAAAGCCGTTACACAAATATTTTTACGAAAGGAAAACTAGCATGTTGGCTATTTAATATAAATGAAGTATTTGAAAGTAAAAAAAAATTGTCCGTAACATACCAGTTCTTAGTTTCTTCCATTATACGAATAAAGTACTAGTTATTTATGAACATTTTACTTTGAATCATTTAATTTATATTAAATACATAAATGTTTATAAGTGAAATTCAAAAAGTGTTACACTAATATTATTACGAAAGGGAAACTAGTAGATTTTGTATTTAACATAAGTTAAATACGTGAAAGTAAAAAAAGAAATTACCCATTTTTTACTAGCTCTTTACGGGTTTCTTCTATTATATGAATAAAGTATTAGCAATTTATAGGCATTTTACTCTGAATCATATAATTTATGTTAAATACATAAATGTTTGTAAGTAAAATTTAAAAATGATATACTAATATTTTTACGAAAGGAAAACTAGTAGGTTTTGTATTTAACATAAATTAAATACGTGAAAGTAAAAAAAAAAAAAAAAGAAATTGCCCTTAACATATCAGCTCTTTATGAGTTTCCTCTATTACACGAACAAAGTAATAACTATTTACGAGCATTTTACTCTGAATCATTTAATTTATATTAAATATACAAATGGTTGTAAGTAAAATTCAAAAAAGTATTACACTCATATTTTTACGAAATGGAAGCTGGTAGGTTTTGTATTTGACATAAATTAATTATGTGAAAGTAATACTCGCAGGTAATTTAATTAGTTACTTAATTAAATGCACCCATTTCATAAACCCTAAATTCGAAATTTTAAGTATTACCTAACAATATGCCTAATTAGCTTAGCAATCTCCTAATCAATGAAGCTGCGAGATTTGTTACTTCATACCAATGCCCCCAAGATTTGTTGCATTACTGTTATACCAAAAGTCATAATTGACAGAAAACTTCATAAAGCACACAGGTGGTATTTTCCTTAAGCACAACAATACTTTACTGCTAAGTTCATTGGAAAACAACAGCTGAAATTCCATACGTAATTTTAAGGAATCCGAGTCATAGAGTTAAAAAAAAAAGCACAGCATACACGTTCGAGTTAGCAAATTCCATACAAATCATGGTAGTAAGAGCTAACAATACGGACGGAACTCAGCTTCTAGGCGGCAATGGTTTCCCGGGCTATCCACAATTAAATGCTTTCTTTTTTGGTCATTTTTTTTCCTTTTTTCAGCTGAATAAGAGCACAGCAGATACAAGGGTATTATTGGCAACTAATGAATTTTCAGTGTGACTTCTGACCCCACAATCAATTAGGGGTGGTAAGAGAGATTTTCAAAATGTGGAGGGAGCTTAGTGATATTTCAAGAAACCTCAGGGGAGGTTTCTGAAATTATCCCTAATATTTTCCTACCCCATTTCGGGACAAATTGTTTATAGTTTTTCAAGACCAAACTAGTTGAATATAAGTTCACGATAAGTGAGTCAATCCAGCACAGTTTTCGCTCTAGAGTTCCTAGTTCTTGACTTGTTGCAAACATGGAGAGGACTTGCTGTAAGATTCCTCTTTCACTTGTGTTGGCTACTTCTATGTTAGCTTGCTTGGCTGATAGGTATCGAGCCTATACAATAATAAATACCTACTCGAGAAAAGTACAAATTTTGTATTTAGCGGTAAATAGGTCGAATCTACAGGGACTGGGGATAATTCATTTCTTCCAGAGTCCGAAGTATGGGGGGTGTTTTTGGAAAATATAAAATAACTAATTAACCAACTAATGAAACAACTAATAGAAATACACAGGAATTAATCAATAACCAATACGACTCTAGCCAAAGGTGCAACTTTTCAGACACAGT
This sequence comes from Coffea eugenioides, assembly GCF_003713205.1. NCBI lineage: Eukaryota > Viridiplantae > Streptophyta > Magnoliopsida > Gentianales > Rubiaceae > Coffea > Coffea eugenioides. The sequence goes on along the minus strand of NC_040043.1, from coordinate 8,330,648 downwards.
CCATTCAACTGATCATCGATGCAAAGATAATTCAATTACTCATTAATAGATTGGTTATAGTTGTCATACACGCGATAAACAACCAACATTTCCTTACTTTTTCGATAGTTAAGATACGACCATTAACTATTTTTCTAACCAAGAAATAACCCTAGGTACGACCATAAGATTTAATTTCTCGATTGCAATAAGAATTAGAAAAACCCAACCCTAACCAACAAACACACTACGAGGGTTCGTTTAAATTAGATCATACGTTTCCCTAACATGGAACCAATCACGCTAGTCGCCACTGGTATTAATCAATTGAACAATTACGGATTCAATCAATTAATCTGGCAGTAGATTATTAGATTCATTCGAATATCGGGCCCTTGACATTCAAATAACATTACAATCATAAGAAGTTAAATCAGAAAACGTACAAATACCAATGAATAAAAGAAATAAATAAAATAATTCAATCTCATTGATATTTGGAACCGAGTCCTCAAATTAACCTTCGACTAGAAAACAGAAATTTAACTGCACATCTTCAAGGGAAATCCATGAAATTCCCTTTGAAGCCATTCCAAAAGATAATCTGTCTAAGCTTTTTCAATTGCCTTCCTCCAAAAGTCGGTCTAAAAACAAAACAAGAGGCGGCTATGTTTTTTTTTTGGTCCTAGCAAAAACCTGTCCGCCGAATTCTCCTCCTTTTTTGGCTTCTTAATTGATTGGTTTTCTAATATTAATCAAATTCTTAAAAGAAAGCCGTATTACAAATCAATTTCCTCAAGCTTTCCTTTTTCTTGAGAGCGACCCTGCGGAGAAAATCTTCATTTAAGCACTTTTCATTTCCGTTCCTGAAATAAGTACAAAATATCAAATATAAATAAAATCCGGCAATTAAAATAATATTTGACTAAAATCAAATGAAAAGTAATTATAAATTTAGCAACAAATTATGACCTATCATTGGCCCTAGCCACAACCAACATTAGCACTGGCACAATGGCTCTTCTTGCCTTCAAAGCTCATATAACTTCTGATCCTTACTTAATCTTAGCCAAAAAATTGGTGGGAAATTTTGCCATAATTTTGACTTGGAGGGGCAAACTGACATGAAATGAACATCAAGTGGCCTAAATTCCCTTTTTTTGGTTCAATCTTAGATAACATAACGACCTATCTGGATCTCTCCCAAAAAGTTACACACAATCATTTTTCTGAACTTGAAAGTTATATAGCTGTAGATAAACAATTTGGATGGCCGAATACCAGAAAAATTTTTCAAACAATTCCACACTTTAAATTCTTTACCTACGGAACAGTAAATTCAATGGACAAATACCAAAGGGATATCTGTTACTCATCTAAAATTAAGGTTCGATTTTTTACTATCCCATTCTCTCCTTCCACCCGGTCTTCCTTCCTCTTTTTTTTTTCTTTTTTTTAATACCTCCCTCAAGGTTTAGCCTAATTGCATAAACCTTCGCTTAGGTATAAAAAATTACACTTACTCCCTTGGTGATGCAATTACTATGATAACCTTGAAAAGAATACTTAAAACCAAATGTACAAAAACTGAAAATAAAAAAAGGTAAGATTTAACCGCTTGCTTCCACTTTTTCCTCTCCTAAACTGCAACCCCAATTTTCTTGTATCCTCTCTCTACCATCATCTAAGCCAATTGCATTCTTTTTACCATCTTCATCAACAAAACCCCACAAAGAAACACAAGAAAACCACAAAAAAAAGCATACAAATTGGTCGATGTATCAAAAAAGCTGAAACCAATGTAAAAGACACGAGCATAATCATAAACATAGTCATCTAACGTCAATTCCACCTTTGACTTTGTCGGTTCAATAATGTGATATATGCATTTCATCTTTTGAAAAGTCAAACGAGCCAAGTCTTCCTTTACTTTAAGTCATCGTCAAAATTGGATATTGAAACTTGAGCCTCCCATATGACATCAACTAATTAATAAGAGGTTCTTTAGTTTCTACAAGTCTTTGGCAACGTATCTACATCAAGTGGCTGGTCAATTATGGAGATGGTCTTTATATCTTTATCTTGGGACCTCAACTTTTTTTTAAAAAAAACTAACTGAAGCCATATTTGCCCACAATGCAAACAAGAGATTAACTATAAACAAAAAGAAATACAAATGACTAAATTAATGACAAAAGAAATAAAAGTTGCAGTGGTAACGAGGTATTAATTTTTAACCTAAAAAATGAACTTTTTTTAGTCATAGTTTTCTTTACCTAATCTATCCTAATTCAGGGGGAGGGATGCTAACGAAAGTTAAATCACCATCGGAAAAACACACTAAACGTAACAGTCATATACAGTGATAAATTAGTGTTGAATCCTTAACTTCTCACACCATCAAAATTTAAGTTTTCGGTGATGATCACCTACCCAAGGGCTGTTGGCAGTTTTTTAGTCATAGTGGGGTAGTAATATTTTTGTGCAAATGTTTCTTAGATGTACAATCACATCATTGTCACAATTAACATGCAGCGAGCTTGTCAGCTAGTCTAGATAAATTCATTTTACTTATCTGACAATTTTTCATTTGAGTTGACTAAGTCTACCATGGACAGAATCCATCTAACAACGTACCTTAAATGCTGGGATATCCATTGATATTACTCGACAGCATTTGATCTTGAGATACATACATTATATCCGAATTGAAATGCTTGGGCCATGTAAAATTGGCTAAATCCCGGTCTAGGCATTTGCCAATACGTCCAGGGCCAAGATGTCCGTTATTCCACGTGAATTTCAGCCCGTAAAACCCCAGATCAAATAGTCGGCTTTCCGCAAGAAAGTTATGAAATTCAATCATTTTGCTAGTCATGCAATCATGCAGAGTTGCAGAACCCCCCAAATGCTCAGGAGGAGACAGCGCACTGTTAAAATTGCCAATGAAAATTTACCAATTTGGTTGACATAAAATGAAATGCACACGGTCTTTTGAAGAGTCAAACGAAGCCTTGTAATGACCTTCTAATTGCCAACAATCCCTGCTGCTGCTGAGCGGACATTATTTCCCCGCTTTCATGTCTCACCGGAGTCAAACTTTGGTGCGGGGCCTACACAAATCAAATTAATCTCTCTATTCTTACTTGGAAATTCAGTCGTACGCCCCACCCTCCCATTCATTCGCACCCTGCATTCGTCAATGGGCGGCGTTCCCTCCATAAAATTATCCCAATGATGGAGATGGTCTGGCTTTTTATCCATACAATGTCATTGTTAGACAGAATCCCTCTTAAGTCTCTAACAACCTTAAATGCTGGGACATCCATTGGTAGTAGTTGACAGCATATTTGATCTTGAGAATACCTATATGGCATCTGAATTATTGAAGTTAAAATTGTATACCTCAGCCCAATAATAGTATATATATATACTTGCCCCTTGTCGACACCATTTGCAAGGTTTGTCAAAAGAAATGGAGAGAACATGCAATTATTTTCCTGTAGGACTTTTGTTAGCCACTTCTCTGGCAGCCATGGCAACGGCCAAATTCCTTTCGGATGAATCTGCCCTTGTAGCTTTGAAAAACAACATAGTTTCTGATCCTCACTTAATCTTGGCCAAAAATTGGTCCATTTCTTCCTCTATTTGTGATTGGATTGGAGTTACTTGTGACTCTAGTCGTCAAAAAGTGGTGGCCTTAAATATTTCTAACATGGGTTTTGAAGGCACGATTCCTGTACAGTTGGGAAACCTCTCATTTCTTGTTACTCTCGACATGAGCAACGACAGTTTTCATGGTTATTTGCCAGAAGGCATGTCTCATTTGCGTCGACTAAGTTTCATGGCTTTAAGCAACAATAATCTCGCGGGAGAAATTCCATCATGGTTGGGTGTCTTGGATAGACTTCAATACCTATCCTTGAGAAACAATTCTTTTGTTGGTCATCTTCCCACTAACATATGCGACAATCTTCCAAATCTAAAAGAGCTTGATATGTCTTTGAATCAGTTAAGTGGTGAAATACTATCAGGTTTAGCAAATTGCTCCAGATTGGAGTCATTATCTTTGTCATTCAACTGGTTCAAAGGGTCCATGCCAAAAGAACTTGGGAGCTTAAAAATGCTTGAGGTGCTAGATCTTGGGTATAACCTTGTAGAAGGTAATATTTCTTGGTTTATTTATTCCCTTATTGGATGCCATATTTAAATTTGGTCACTGTAGAATCATATTTCTTGTGCTACAATCTCTTGGCTATTGCCAATTTAAAGTTTAAAGATTTACTTCAATTAAGGAGATCGGAGGTGATCCGCCAAAATATGCAGCTATACTCCAGAAGAGCTTGATTTAAGTTATAATTTTCTATTTGGGCAGATCCCAGCAGACTTGTTCAAATGCCCCTCACTCCGAATTTTGTCATTGGAACATAACAATTTGACTGGATCAATACCAAGGGAGATTAGAAACCTAACTATGCTTGAAGAGTTATACATTTATAAAAACAACCTTTCAGGTGACAAAATGGTGAAAAGTTTCAAATTTCAGCCAATTTTCTTGTTCTTTTAATATTCGTTAACAAATTGGTGCAGCAGAATATATGCATAAATAAAAAATGTGTTAAGTGGGTGGTTTTATCATTTTTTTTTTGTTGGTTCAACTAGTCAGCAATTATTAATCCAAAATATTTTGGTGGAAAAATTTGCCATAATTTTGACTTGGAGAGGCAAACGGACATGAAATGAACATCAAGTGGCCTAAATTCCCTTCTTTTTTTTTTTAATCTTGTCAATCTTAGATATACAATTTTTACTGGTGGAAGTATATAACATGTCGATGTTACAAGGCATTAATTGGCTTATATAACATAACAACCTGTCCGAATCTCTTGCAGAAAGTTTACGTGATGGCCAAATACCTAAAAACTTTTTCAAAAATTCCCCGCTTTAAATTCTTTGCCTAGGGATCAATAAATTCAATGGACAAATACCGAGGGGATTGGAAATTTATTAATCTATGCTTAAGAACCCATGTCAGAAATAGATAGCTATATCACGGGCATGCTAATTTTGAATGAGCTGTAGTCCTGAATTTGGTGCAACTTTTGGAGTATACGTAAATGAGATTGGTTTTGTTCATGAATTGACAGGTTCGATTCCAAATGAGATGTTCAACATCTCAACTCTAAGGGTATTTGACCTTTCTGACAATCATTTATCTGGCATTCTTCCATCAAATATGTGCCATGGCCTACACAATTTAGAAGATATTTCTCTTGCTGCGAATGACTTCAGTGGAGTCATACCTGCCTCTATCTCAAACTGTTCGAAATTGGCTACAATATCTCTTGGTGATAACAAATTTAGTGGTCGAATTCCCAATTCCATTGGAAATTTGAGACACCTCGAATTAATGTATCTATCTGCTAACAATTTGACGAGTGAATCTTCATCTCCAGAATTGAGCTTCTTCACTTCCCTCACAGGTTGCATCTCTTTAAGGATTATCTGGGTGGCAAGCAATCCATTAAATGGGATTCTTCCGAGATCCATCGGAAATCTTTCTATTTCTGTTGAATGGCTGGATCTAGCGAACTGTGGAATTAAGGGAAACATTCCAGATAGCATTGGAAATTTAAGCAATTTAAGATATTTAAATCCACGTAGCAATAGCTTGACTGGCTCAATTCCAACTACGATATGGGGTTTGCAAAAGCTTATAGGATTGGGTCTTCACAATAATTCCCTCACTGGTTCGCTCTCCGGTGATCTCTGTGGTTTGCAGAGTTTGAAGTATTTATACCTAAGTCAAAATCAGATTAGCGGTTCAATTCCAGGATGTTTCAATAGTCTTACATCTTTGAGGTATCTTGACATAGCTTTCAATAGATTAACCTCTACTCTGCCAATGAGCTTGTGGGATCATAAAGATCTCGTGGTTGTCAACTTGTCATCAAATTTCTTGAGAGGACCTTTGGCTCCAGAGATGGGAGAATTAAAGTTTTTGACAACATTAGACTTGTCAAACAATCAGTTTTCAGGTAAAATTCCCAGTACGATATGGAGTCTAGAGAGTTTGGACTATCTCTCTTTAGCAAACAACAGCTTGCAAGGATCCATTCCAGACAACCTTTGAATTGGTACATTTGAATTTGGGCCTAGAAAACTGGTCCATTACTGAGTAACTATTCTGGTTCGGTGGGATCCCCAACGTCTCATATACTTAATGCTCACTTTTAAGGAATTAAGTAGTGGCTCGTGTATTTTTGATCTGTAATAATTTAAGACCTATGTAGATTTTCTTGGTTTCAATATCCACCATACCAAGCTATTCGAAACAATAAAACCAAGGACAATAAAGGTGCATATGCATACATTTATTGTGCCACAACTATTCTAATTTTTTTTAAAAAATTCAATTAGGAAGTGAAACTTTTCCCTAACTAACAAAAGATATTAAGAAAATAAATGTTTAAAGTTACTATGTTAGCCCATGGAAGAAAAAAAAATAGAGTAGTCCACTTTTTCTTTGTCAATACCATCACACTTCATAATTGGAAAACTACTGTTGAAAAGCTTTTGGTATCATATATAATTGAAGACCAAGGGAGAATTGTTATTTTCTTTTTCTTTTGGTGAAAATAATATAATAGGCCTGCATTATGGGAAGTAAGGGAATATACAGTAGGTGACATGTCTTAATTTTGATAAAAAGGAAAAGCGTCTACTAAAACAAGGTTACAGATATTTACGGCACATGGTTGACCCCAATTCACTTGTTCTTCCACTTGAAGTTCGCGGCATGTAATATGGAGAACAACCCCGATTAAATCAACGGATTAAATATCTATCTATTAATTTAAGTATGCGTGAAACAAAAAGTTGAAAAATAGTAAGTGAGCCATCAATATTTGTTTTTGGTCCTTTTAACATTATTTTGCCCAGGACTTTTGCGTCTTTCTTAAAGGCTTGAAGGTGGTAAAAAGGTGAAGTACATATATACAACATTGATATCAATTGAGGATTATATAGTACAAGAGTAAAATACATATACACAAAACCACTATCAATGGACAGTTATATATTTATAGTTCTGAGGGGATATGAGCGTGATTAACAAATTACTTCTAAATGCACAAATCACCATATAAGATTTATGCAATAGTCTAGTCCAGCTAGGTGAGTTGATATACATAATATTATTGGCCGTACAACTTTGTTTAACTTTATTATGACTCTGTATTTTTTTAGAACATCTTTTGGATGTACTTGAATTTTAGTTGAATCACAAGTGTTTCATTTATATGGATTTTTTTTTCTTTTTAACATCATTCGTGAGTGAAACTACACACCACTCTGGCCAATATATTATTCTTCATTGAATTACCAATTGAACAATTGATAAGACACAACATTTTGCAGGTTAGCATGTTTGATATGATTAAGCAATTCTGTAAGAATTGAAATTCTCAACGTGTGATTTTGCTGTCATCACATTTTGTATTATGGAAACAGAAAGTCATCAATTCGTTCATTTTTTTCTTGAAATCAATGTGGCCCAATTTATTTGCAGGTGTATTGGTGGTAGATGGTAGAGAGTCTAGTGTCTTAGGCCCAAATATATTTTACTTACTAGATGATGGCTAGATTTCGGCTTAAAACAACCCCTTAGCCGACGAATAATCAGATTGCTTGGTCATAGTATCCAAAACAGCCCAGGCCCAGTAGCAGTACGGGTCCATCATCTCTATAAATAGGCCTGTTGACGACCCGAGCTGCTCGCGAGCGGCTCGCGAGCAGCTCGGGTCAAAGCTCGGCTCGAGCTCGTGTTGACCGAGCTCGAGCCGAGTTCGAGCCGCTAGTTAATATAAACGAGCCGAGCACGAGTCTTTATTTCATAGGCTCGATAGCTCGACGAGCCGCTCGATAGGCTCGAATAATTGTGAAATTATAAAAATACCCCTATATCAATTAAAATTTACAAGTTTATGACTATTTCTCATTTTCTCCATCGATTTACCTAATTCCCAAATCCTCACTTCCTCTGCCGACTCCTGCGGATTCCCAACTCCCAAACTCCAAATTCCCACTTCCGCCGGCTCCATCTCCACCAGCTCCACCCAGCTTTTGCAGGTATGTACTCAGCTTCTCTTTCTTTTCCTTTTCCGTTTTCTTTCTTCCCCAGCTTGGCAGCCCCCTCCTTTCAAAGCTTTAGATCTATGGATAATAGCTTTCTTTCTTTCTTCCCCTGCTCGGTAGATCCATCATTTCAAAGCTTTATCATTCAAAGCTTTAGATCTATTGCAAAAGAGGTAGTTGTGGACCCCCCGTGATGTTCTTTTGTTTTTTCTTCTACGGTGGTCCAACTTAGGGGCTTGAAGCAGATACATTGACTGGGGAACCCATCTTGAGGCTGATATTGATGGAAATGGAGTTATGGACTATGGAGAGTTTGTAGCAGTGACGATACACTTGCAGAGGATGGAGAATGATGAGCACTTTCGTAGAGCGTTCATGTTTTTTTGACAAAGACGGATTTTTGGCTAATTTGGATATGGCAATTTTTGGTTGTTGTTTGGCCCCTTTTTATGGCTTATTTTTAGCTGTGTTTAAAGCTATATTTTTGCTGATTTTTTGTGCTCAATTTCTCAATTAGCAGGCTGATTTTTTGACATTTTTTTGGCTGCTGTTTTTCTTTCTTTCTTTTTTCTTTTTGGATAGCTCATTTGCTGGTTTCTTTTGCTTCTTAATGTAATTAGAGTTGAAGAGCATAATTACAGCTTGGCTTGACGATGAATTGCTGAAGACACAATTTATATTTGAAATTTATTGGTAACTAAAAATTTCAAATGTTGAACATTTAGATTTTTATATATTATATGTTTATGATTATATTAGTGGATAATTTGTACCTCTCAAATCAAGATTATGTGAAAATTGCTGTTATTATTCTTAAATTTTACCAAAAATATGCGGACAAAAATTCTATTTTTTTGCCTAAATTTCGAGAAAGTCAGCTGATTTCGAGCTCATCACGAGCCCAAAAATCGAGCAAAATTTGAGCTAATGTGGCGAGCTGCTTGCGAGCCAAAATCGAGCTAAGCTCGCGAGCTATAATCGAGTCGATCTCGAGTGCCCCTTTGTCTATATCGAGTCGAGCTCGAGCTTCATTTTTCGAGCTCGACGAACTCGAGCTCGAACTCGAGCTCGCGTATAAATAAGCCTAACTCGACTCGATAAGTTCAAAACTCGACTCGACTCGGCTCGTTTGCACCCCTATCTATAAATGCAGCATTTTGTGCACTAGTATTATTTTGTACAAACGAACATGAAAAGAAGCGTGAAAAACACGAAACTGGTTTCACTCTCAAACCTTCCCTCATTTTTCTTTTAGTTGTAATGTTTAAAGTTTTATATGATGAATACAAATTAAAAGATAAGCTTGTTTACGTGCTTAAGAAATTAAGGGTGCGTTTCGATAAAATTGAAATCTGAATTCATTAAGTTATTGAATTGTTAAATATTCAATCTAATACATTTGAGTGGATATGTGAATAACCTATCACTTAGTCCTGTTTGATAACTCAATTTAACACTTAAATTTAATAGATTCAGATCTAACATATTCAAACCGTTTGATAACAAAAAATTGAACATCTAAATTAATTAAGTGGCACTGAATTTTTTAGGCAAAATTTGCTCCCAAAATTAACCAAAATTAAGTAATAGACTATTCACTTATCACTGAATGTGATATGCATTCAATTACATTAGATTTAATATTTAACAATTCAATAATTTAATATATTAATATTTCAATTTTCAGATCTCAAACCTCAGACTTTAATTTTATCAAACGCATCCTAATTTGTCTCTGTAATCATAGAGTCAACACCAAAACACAAATTGATTTCCCTTGTGATTCTTCAATTTCCCATTTTCAAAAGGATTTTTTTTCCAATTGCTAGGCACTGTTTTTGATAGCCTACGTCACATCTTTATAATTATATACATTCTCTACTAAATTTTACATTTTTAAAATATTAACACTTAAAACTTCATCTTAACAAATCTCACAGACCACTTTTTTTTTTTTTTTTAGAGTTTCTTTTTAACAAAAGAATGGTAGGATTTAAAAAACGAGAAGGAGGATTGGAATCCATGACCCCTAACTCTTGAGATCTCAACCTCAGCCCTACAACCTTTCTAAAAGGTAGTGAAACTTAAAGCCAATTTTATTCATTTACTTATTCAATTACCACTGAATCTGGATTATAAAATACAGTTGGTGATTCATGGAACCTAACACTCTACCGCACATAAAATTCAGAAGGATTACAATATATCACTGACATTCCCTGTTTTTAAATTCGTTTTTTCATATAATTGAAGTCATATATATTGTACACGATTTTTCTTATAAGTAGTAAGAAAACTACTTGCACAATACCAAGTTATAGGCTAATAGCCTAAAATATTACTATTCAACTTGGCTTTGTCTCTTAGATATCAATTGGTATTTAGACCTCATCATCTAGCTATGGTTGACTTTAGTCAACTCGAAATGAAAATTGGTAGATATAAAAATTAATTTGGGTTAAAGGCAGGAACTGAAAATGTATTTCATTGATTGATGTTGACAGGGCTCTCGGTTGTGGCTGCAATGATGTGGGGTCCGTTTGGATTAGCTGTTTTTTAGGTTGTTTTTCAAAAATAACACTATAGCATTTCGTTTTTCAAATACAAGTCCGTTTGGATTAGTTGTTTTTGGGGTTGTTTTTTAAAAACTATATGAAAAGCTTTTACTGTAGATGTTTTATGGATTATTTTTAGATGTATTTTTAAAACATATTTTCTAATATTTTTATAATTTATAATTTTTATATTTTTATAATAATATACATTTATACATTTATAAATATTTATAAATAAATATATTTATATATTTATATAAAAATATATAAATGCATTATATTATATATAATACATAATATAAATATATTTATAAATGTATAAATTATAAATGAATATTATATAAATGTTTATTATAATTTATAATTTATAATTTTTATATTTATATTTATATACATTTATGCATTTATAATACATTTATAAATAAATATATTTATATATTTAAATAAATATATAAATGTATTATATTATATATAATACATAATATAAATATATTTATAAATGTATAAATGTATATTATTATAAATGTATAAATTATAAATGAATATCATATAAATGTATAAATTATAATTTTTATATTTTTATATTTTTATATTTATATACATTTATGCATTTATAATACATTTATAAATATTTATAAATAAATATATTTACATAAAAATATATAAATGTATTATATTATATATAATACATAATGTAAATATATTAATAAATGTATAAATGTATTAATATAATTAATATAAATGTATAAATGTACAATTAATATTTTGTATATTAATATAAATGTATAAATGTATTATATTATATATAATACATAATATAAATGTATATTATAAATATACATAAATATATATATTATGTATAAATGTACATTTATATAAATGTATAATATATATAATATATATTATGTATATATTAAATATATAGTATATAATATACAATATTTATATAAATGTATAATTACATATTTATATTATATATAATTTATTAAATATATAATATTTATGTAAATATATAAAAATATATTTTATATAAAATAAAATATTTATAAAATGTATAAATAAATATATAAATATATAATATTACAAATATATAATATATATAATATACATTAATATTAATATAATTTATATATAATATACATAATTGAAATATACATATTATATATATTAATATATATTATAAAACAAAATTGCATAAATATATTTATAAATTTATATAAATATATATATAAATAAATGTATTTATATAAATATATAATATTTATTTCAATTGATATAATATATAATATTATACATAATTGGAATAAATATATTTAAATTAATATAATATATATATCGTATATTTAATTGAAATAAACATAGTAAATATGTATTTGGAGTTGTTTTTGATATATTGTTTAGATATGTGTTTTTTGAGTTGTTTTTGAAATACACATTTACTGTAGCATTTGGAATGTAAAAAACAGTTTTTCAAAAACAGGCTAAAAAACAAGGAATCCAAATGGAGCCGATAAGAATTAGACCTACCAAATCAAACTGAAGTAGTTTAATTAAATGAAGTTCCAATTTAAGTATAATTGACGTGGTCTCGCTTTATGCAGTTTTGTCAAGGGTCACGCGAGAATTTTTTTTTTAAGAGCAAGGAAACAATAATTAAGATCAATGATGATTGAAAATAATTTTTTTTAAAACCACATATGGGCATTGCAAAGTTAGAGTACAATCTGATGATGTCATCATTAATTTTGGGTTTGTTTTGTTTAAAAAAGCAAATTTCAATATCTGAGGAATGTTTATGAAACTCTACTAAATCATGGGGCAAATGTAAGGAATCATCCCTTAAACGCAACTGCAGATGTTATTGCAAATTTCCATCAAAGTTCAATGTTCTGAAGCTATGCTAAATCTTTTTGACTTAGAGACTTCTTGGCAAGACTATATCTATTGTGCTAATACATATATTATAGGATAAATTACATATAACAATCTTGAAGTTTCGTCTATTGCTACATTATCTCCTGAACATTTTAAAATGTCTACTTCATCCCTTGTGATTTTATTGAAAGTGAAAATTTGACGGAAAATAATCTTAACATCATTAATTGAAATACCAATAGTGCCCTTACTTAAATGCTAAATCAATTGACGGTTTAACTACCTTGTATAAAATTATAGGGGGATTATGTGAATAAATGCAAAAATCATAGAGGAATAAAGTGAAAATTTATACAAACCATGAGGAGGTTACATAAAAATTAAGATTTTATCGCACGCGCTTTAGAGTGTTGTTTGGTACAAACGCCGTAACTGATTGTACATTCTGTCTATTTTTTACTTTATATAAAATCATAGAGAGATTATGTGGCTATTTTAAAATCGGAAGAGGTTATCTAGGATTATGTAAAGTCACAGGGGATTATAGGTAGTTCATCCTATATTATATTGTCGGACTAAAACTTAATAGAACTGATGAATTGAATAAAACCACAAAGTTGGTTCATAACATCTTACGGTAGTTCCACCTTTGACGGTTCAATGACGTGATATGCACTTCATCTTTTAAAGGGTCAAACAAGATAAGTCTTCCTATTGTTTAAGTCGTAATCAAAGTTAAATACTAATTTTTTTTTTAGTTGGATATTAAGTTTCTACTACTCATATAATATCAACCAATCAATAAAAATCTGTAGTTTTCACAAGTCTTTGCCAAAATTTCCACGTCAATTGGCATGTCAAATATGGAGATGATTTTTTTCCACAACTAAGGAATCCTAATCAAAGGATAAAAAGGAAAGACAACTTTTTTCCACCTTGCATTAATTTTGAAAGACATAGATGTTAAAGTCTTTCATATTGTTTGATAAAATCAATCTGTTTGTTTTCATTCTTCTTGTGTGACAAGTCTAACTTTTCGTCTTTCATTTGTTTAAACCTTATTTATTTCTCTAAAACTTCTACTCATATTTGGTTTCCTCTAATCAGTTCTTTTTCTGCTTTCTAACATTTTTCTTCTTGATTTTTGATTTTTCCACGACTTTTTCCCCTTCATTTGCATTGTAGAAATATATACTTACCTTCCATTTTATTTGGATTTTCATCTTGTAAGAAAGCATACTTAAATTTGTATCACTGAGTTATTAATAGCATGATCAATCCTATCGAAGGGGATATGTGAGCAATACAGTATTTGGATATGCTTGGGCCATTTAAAATTGGCTAAAACCTGGTCTCGATGTTTGCTGATACGAAGAGTCAAACAACGAGACTAGTTTTCACATAGTTTAAATCGTCATCAAAGTTAAATATTAAATTTCTTTCATATCAACTGATTAACGAGAATGTTTTAGTTTCCACAAGTCTTTGCCAAAATTTCCACGTCAACAGACGTGTCAAATATGGAGAACCAATAGGAGTCATCTATGGTAGGAAGGTAGTGATGTTCCTTCCTACCGTAGCACATCATGAAAGCATTCTCAGTGAGAACTGAGAAGTCAAGTCCACGCCTAAATTCTCACGGCAAAGAAGAAATATTTGATGTGATTTGTGGCAGGCCCCAATGATAAATGAATTTCATATAAAATTTTTATTGTTAATGTAAACAAAACAAATTTTCACAGTATAATTTTTATATTAGTAGTTATAATGCTTATGGCTGATTGTGTTGAAAAGTAAAAAATAAAACTAAAATGAATAGTTATTTTGACAATTTGTATTTAGGTAGTTAAATTAAAAGTGCCTAAATACATGGGTAAAATTTGATGGATTAAAAATAACTTAAAAATGAACTTCTTGATCGAAATATCTAAGAATTATATATTTGGAATGAATGGATGTTTCGCATAATAGGGAAAAATACAAATTTTGGTGCGGAGCCTGCCACTGCCAGTGCAACAAATCAAAGTTAATCTCTCTACTCTTACTAGGAAAATTCAATTGTATGAAAATTCGCCAGTACGCGTTCCCACTGTGGGTTGACGGAGATGGTCTGCTCTTTCCTCCATACGATGTCATTGTTAGATAGAATCTATCTAATAATCATAAATGCTGATAGTAGTTGACAGCATTTGATCTTGAGATACATATATGGCATCTCAATCGAAGTATATATATACTTACTTCCCCACCGTCAGCTCTATTTATAAGGTTAGTCAAAAGAAATGGAGAGAACATGCTATTACTTTCCTGTAGGACTTTTATTAGCCACTTCTATGGTAGTCATGGGCGCAGCCGATATCAGAACCGATACATCTGCCATTGTAGCTTTAAGAGATCACATAGTTTCTGATCCTCACTTAATTTTGGCCAAAAATTGGTCCATTTCTTTTTCTGTTTGTGATTGGATCGGAATTATTTGTGATTCTGGTCGTCAACGAGTAGTGGCCTTAAACATCTCTAACATGGGTTTTGCAGGTACGATTCCTCCACAATTGGGAAACCTCTCATTTCTTGTTTCTGTCGACATGAGCAACAACATTTTTCATGGTTATTTGCCAGAAGGAATGTCTCATTTGCGTCGACTGAGTTTCATGGCTTTAAGCAACAATAATCTCATGGGAGAAATTCCATCATGGTTGGGTATCTTGGATAGACTTCAATACCTATCCTTGAGAGAGAATAATTTTTTTGGTGATCTTCCTACTAACATATGTGACAATCTTCCAAATTTAAAAGAGCTCGATCTGTCTGGGAATCAATTGAGTGGCCAAATGCTATCAGGTTTATCAAACTGCTCAGGACTCAAGTCATTAAATTTGTCATCCAACCAGTTCAGTGGTTACATACCAAAAGCGGTGGGGAATTTGAAAATGCTTGAGGAGCTACATCTCGGTGATAACATCTTGAAAGGTTACTTTCTTGTTTTCTTATTCTTTATTCAGTTCCATATTTACATTTTGTCACTGTATAATTATCTTAATTTCTTGTGCTACAATCTCTTGATCTTTGGCCCTTTAAACATTTATTTCAAATTAAAGAAATTTAGGTGTTTAGGTGACCTTCTGAAACGAAATGCTGAATCTACCCACGAAAGCAGCGACATGGTTCTATGCCACCCACAATCTTCAAAACCTCCACATTGGAATTTGTTGATTTTGCAGTATTCCAAATGTAAAAGAGCTCTGGACTTTGAAAAGAAGTTGGTATTTTTGTGCTACTTTAGTTGCTCTGCTTGTCCGTATCCATGTTTGACTATTAAATGATTACTGAATTTCAAAATTGGCGTTACTTGCGGGTCACCCAATGGACTGCGACCTTATTGCATTTTTGTCCCTTAGAAAAGTTTTATAGGCAGTTTGCTTCCTCTTCATATTTCTCGTCAAAATTACTCTTGCTTTCAAGTACTTCTATTTTTCTTTTTGCCTCCTCTTTTTCCCCTTAAATTCTTTTGTCTCTTTTAGTTTTCCAATTAATTTTCTTCATTTTCCCCGTTCTCTCTTGCCACTTGTAATCAAATAAATAACGATTAATCACAAATTTATTATTGTAGATATGCATGAATAAATTAACTTCTGTAGTAAAAATGATTGTAACACAAGAAACAAACTAACTACATAACCTATATTATAACTTGGAGATTTTAATTATTAATAGTAATAATGAATAAATAAAAAACTTATGACAAAAATAAACGAGTGGACTAAAGAATAATAAAAAAGCTAAAATTCTATAAAATAATAAGATATATGTTGCTTGTATAATAAAGCACATTTAACTTAGAAATCATATTTATTTTGGCACATGTGGATCAATAAGAGGTTGATTAATCAATTTTTAACAGTAAGAAATTGCTCAGTAATGGCAAGAGAGAAATGGAAGAAAAAGAAGAAAAAGAAGAGAAAAAAGAAATAAATGAAAAAGAAGAATAAAAAAATAAAATGAAAAAGAAGAATAAAAACAAAAACAAAAATAAGTAGACAGCAAGAGACTAAAAGAAATGTAATATAAGGGCATTATTGTCTTTTTAATTGAACTACTAGCAAGGGACTAAAAATAAATCAAAATTAATGCTAAGGTAAGCCATAGCTGATACCAAAAATCAGGGAGGCTTATTTATTATTAAAATTTTGTCACAGTACAATCGTAATTCTTGTGCCACAAATTCTTGGGCCTTGTAAACATTTATCTCTAATTTCGAGCCCAAAAAAAAAACATACACTTAGTTCTAACGAATTGGTGGTAATTCCTCCAAGTTTCGCAGGTAGCATTCCGGAAGAGATTGGCAATCTCCAGAGCTTGAGGGTCTTGTCCATAACAAGCAGCAATTTGAGTGGATCAATACCCAGGGAAATCGGAAACCTAACTATGCTTGAAGGAGTAGATTTTCGTAACAACAGCCTTACAGGTAATCCAATTGGTGGTGAGAAGTTTCTAATTTCTGCTGGTTCTGTTAACAATTGTTAGCAGATTGGTGCGACAGAATATATGCTTGAATTAAACAATTTGTTAAGTGGGTGGTTTTATTATTGTTATTATTTTTTTATTGGTTCAACTAGTCAGCAACAGTAGTAATCCAAAACTGTTTTAGTGGGAAAATTTGCCGTAATTTTAACTTGGAGGGGCAAACTGACATGAAATTAATGAACTTCAAGTTGCCAAAAATCCCATTTTTAAAATTTTTTTTTTGAATTTTGTCAAATTTTAGATATACAATTTTTACTGGTGGAATAATATAACATGTCAATATAAACTTCTTGAGTTCGGAAGTTTATGTATACAGATAAACAATTTGAATGGCCAAATACCGGAAAGCTTTTTCAAAAAATTCCCTGCTTTAAATTCTTTACGTAGGGATCAACAAACTCAATGGGCAAATACTTGGGGGGGGGGGGGTTGGAACTTTGTTAATTTACTATGCTTAAGAAGCTGTATCTAGATGATAGCTAATTTGAAAGGTATATATGTTAATTTTCAATGAGTTGTAGTCCTGAATTTGGTGCAACTTTTGGAATATATTTAAATGAGATTGGTTTTTGTTCATGGATCGACAGGTCCGATTCCAAACGAGATTGGCAACTTGCTCAAATTGGAGAGCCTTAACTTGGGTGAGAGTAGCTTAAGTGGTTCGATACCAGTTGCTATCTTCAACATCTCAACTCTGAGGATGCTCGACCTTTTTTACAATAATTTATCTGGCGTTCTTCCATTAAATATGTGCCATGGCCCACACAATTTGGAAGATATTTTTCTTGGTTGGAATAACTTCAGTGGAGCCATACCCGTCTCTATCTCAAACTGTTCGAAACTAACTGAAATATATCTTCATAGTAACAAATTCAGCGGTCCAATTCCCAATTCCATTGGAAATTTGAGACGCCTCGAAATTTTAGATCTGTCTGCTAACAATTTGACAAGTGAATCTTCATCCCCAGAATTGGATCTCTTCACTTCCCTCAAAGGTTGCATCTCTTTACGGGTTATCGCGGTGCGAGACAATCCGTTAAATGGGGTTCTTCCAAGATCCATCGGGAATCTTTCTATTTCTGTTGAATCGTTGGGTGTATGGAACTGTGGACTCAAGGGGAACATTCCAGACAGCATTGGAAACTTGAGCAATTTAGCATTTTTACGTCTAGGTGACAATAGCTTGACTGGCTCATTTCCAACTACGATATGGGGTTTGCAAAAGCTTTGGTATTTGGATCTTATCAATAATTCCCTCAGTGGTTTGCTCTCTGGTGATCTCTGTGGTTTGCAGAGTTTGGAGTATTTACACCTAAGTCAAAATCAGATTAGCGGTTCAATTCCAAGATGTTTCAATAATCTTACATCATTGAGATATCTTGACATAGCTTTCAATAGATTAACCTCTACTCTGCCAATGAGCTTGTGGGATCTTAAAAGTCTCGTGTATGTCAACTTGTCGACGAATTTCTTGAGAGGTCCTTTGGCTCCAGAGATGGGAGAATTAAAGAATTTGACAAGGTTAGACTTGTCAAACAACCAGTTTTCAGGCAAAATCCCCATCACCATTTGGAGTTTAGAGAGTTTGGATCACCTTTCTTTTGGAGTTTAGAGAGTTTGGATCACCTTTCTTTAGCAAATAACAGTTTACAAGGATCAATTCCGGACAACCTTTGAATTTGGGCCTAGAAAACTAGCCCATTACAGAATAACTTCTCTGGTTGGAATCTCAACGTCTCAGATACTTAAACTTAAACATTTTTATGGAATTAAATGGTAACTCGTGTATTCTTGCTCTATAATAAATTAAGGCTTGTGTAGAATTTTTTGGTTCCAATAACTGCCATACCAAGCTATTCTAAACAATAAATTCAAGGACAATAAAGCTTTTGGTATCATAATTGAAGACTAAAGGGGTATTGTTATTTTCTTGTTGCTTTAGTGAAAATAATATAACAGACCGGCATTATGGAAAGTAAGGGAATATATAGTGGGAGACATGCCTTAATTTATCAAAGCTTGAAATTTTGGCTTTATCTTATAACTCCATTAGTGGGAAGATTCCTAAAGAAATTTTTGATCTTTGTAAACTCAAGTACCATTTAACCATCTTGCCATCCACAATCTTCCGAATCTCCAATTTGGAATTTATTAATCTTTTAGGGAACCGGTTATCTGGTAACCTTCCTGTATGCTGCTATCCCAAAAGTCTCATACAGCTTCATCTATCATATAACCAATTAAATAGTCAAATCCTTTCAGGTTTATCACAATGCTCAGGACTCGATCGAGGTATCATCTTTGTCATTCAACCGGTTCAACGGGCACATACCAAAAGAAGTTGGGAGCTTTATCTAAGGAATAACTAACTAATTGGGCAAATCAAGGCAAACTTGTGCAGATGCTCATCACTCCGGATAACAATAACAAGGGAGATTGGAAATTTAACTATGCTTCAATAACAATGGCCTTACAGGTACCTGACAATGCTCTTAATATATTTCAGTGCAACAAATTGGTTAGAACTTCCTAAATTTCAGCCATTTTATAGTTCTGTAGAATTTGTTAACAAAATATGCTTGAACAAATGTTATTGAATGGATGGTTTTATCATTTTTTGTTGGTTCAACTAGTGAACGATTAATCCAAAATTATTTAAATGGGAAAATTTGCCTTTTATAAATTGGGATGGACAAACTGCAGAAAAATGAACTTCAATGGGGCTTTTTTTTTTTTTTTTTGGGGATCTTTCAGTCTTTGTACATTCTATCCAATTTTGAATTTGCAGGTGAAAGACCGAAAGAGATTGGTAATCTCCAAAGCCTTGAATCATTATTCATGGCAAATAACATGCTTTTGGGATCCATGTCGATGGAAATATATAACATGTCCAAGTTACGAGAAATTGGCTTTGGTAATAACAGCCTGTCTGGATGTCTTCCAAAATGTATATGTGACCAGCTTCTTGAACTAGAAAGTTTATATCTACACAGAAACAATTTGGACGGCCAACTGCCAGAAAACTGATTCAAATGTTCCACACTTGAATCTCTGTACCTAGGGAACAATAAATTCATTGGACAAAAAAAATATAGATACACAGTAACTGACAGGTGGCGAACCTGTGTAATAATAATAAAAACCTAATTACCACTAAACGCAGGCAATAATTAATCTTAGGTACTGGAGCAGGGACTCTAGGTGTGTAATGGGTTACTTGATTCACCCTGTTCCCGAAGAGTTTGCTTAATCCGATATACCAGAATTAATTAGTTGACAAAATTTACTAAATAGTAGACAGTGGCAAGTAGGGTCGTCTCTTCAGGGATCGGGGATATTTGTCTCTTTGAAGTTCCAATTGACAATGAGGCGTTTTATCGGAGTAAAGCTAAAAATAATTAAGCAATTAAACTAAAAACAAGTAATTAACTAGCACGAATGTAGACAGAAATTAAATCAAGAATAGATAAATTCTAACCAAGGATACAACTACTCAGACACAGTCCACTCACTCGATCATTGATGCAAGGGAGGTTCACTTAGTTTATTAATAGGCTAGTTATAGTCGCCGAGAACTCTAACGACCACTTTTTCCTTAATTTATGATAACCAAGGTACGACCATTGATTACCCTTAAGCAGAAAATACTCTTAGGTACGACCATAGGAATTAATTTTCCAATTGCATTAAGAACTAGAAAAACCTAACCCCAATCAATAACACGCTATGAGGGTTATTTAAATTAGATTGCACGTTCCCCTAGTGTGTAAACACGCCAGTTGCCACTAATATTAATCAATCAAATAATTACGGATTTAATTGACTAATTTGGCAGGAGATTAATAAGTCATTGAACATCGGGCCCTTGACATTCAATTAACTAAATAATCCCGTAGAAATTCAAACAGACAACTTGCAAATATTAACAAATTAAGAAATGCATGAAAACTAATTAGATCTCACAGATATTCGGGACTGCGCCGTCGAGTTGATTCTTGATTAGATGAAAGGCTTAGCCACGCCGCATAAATAAATCTCCACGCAAATTAATTAATTGCAAAGGCATCACGTTTTTCACTAAAAAGCAAGAGTAAAAAATATTTTTTCTGTTGAGAAATATTGTCGAGCACCTCGTGAGCAAGAAAAGGAAAAAGAGAGAAAAACTAAAACTAAAGCTATGCTCAAACTATTGATAAGAGCTCTCTGTACGTTTGTTCCTTTTTAAAGCCCAAATATGACTCATGCTCCCTAGTGGTTTTTGCCGAATTAAGAGACAAAAGGTGGACCCTGCCGAATTCCTTCTTGTCTCCTATTAACAGTAGGACTCCTCGTACGAGTCCTCTCTTCATCAGCCCAAAAAAGGAAAAAGAAGAATCCGTTTGTTTGCTCTCTTGTGGGCCACGTTGATGGAGCTTTGCAGAAGACTCCCACGTGTGCAGTAATTTGCTCAGAAAGTCCCTCATTTTTTATAATTTTCTGCTCCATTCCCTGAAATTAAGTCCAGATACCAAATGATTGACAGCGATTCACTTGTTCTTCCCGCTTGAAGTTCGTGTCTACTAATTTAAGTACGTGTGAAATAAAAAGTGGAAAAATAATGAGTGAGCCATCAATATTTGTTTTTGGTCCTTTTAACATTATTTTGTCTAGGACTTTTTGCGTCTTTCTTAAGGGCAAAGGAGAAGTACCTGTATACAAAGTTTGTATACAGCCAATCCAAGCGGAGTCTTAAATTTGAAAATTATCTTTCACAATTTTTATAGTCATACCAGCGAATATAATCTAATAGTCTTCCTAGTCATTATCCACAAGAATTTCCAACATTTCAGTCAGTTTAGATCTATCATCCTTGAACAATGATAAGGATAAATATTCAACACCCTAAGTACCTTGGCCATCTATGGCTGTATGTTGGAATATGACTGTATATCTATCTTTTCTTTTATTTGTTAATCCAATTTTTGGTGAGAATCCTGAGTATAAAGCACTTGCATGTTTATTTAATAAAACTAAAAGAAATTTAATAAATAAAAAATATTAAAATTATATATAAAAAAATAAATTAAAAGAAAAAAAATATGTAGAAAATAGATTTGGATATTAGATGGGATCAATCTAAATCCATCCCAAAGTGATCCCGTTCAAGTTAGTCCCAAAACACATATGGGTAAAGTTGGACACAAACCCATATGACTTAGTTCCATCTCAAACCCAAGCAAATCCTGCCTATCCCGCCCATTTTGCCACCTCTAATACAAACATTAATATCAGTACAAAAATCAAGTCTATATACATCGGTCAAAACCAATATCAGTTGACAGTAATATATTTTAGGGTTAAATGCAGAAAACACCCACGAACTTTCATGGAAGTTGCACAAAACACCCAGAAATATGTTTATAGGCATTTTGCACCCTAAAAAAACGACCGTTCACACATTTCACGGTGAAACAAAACGCGTGGAAGCCACTTTCTGTCCGTTGAATTTGCTGACAGAATTGCCCTCTTTCCAGTGCATATAAATGAGAACAACCTACCATCACTTCTCATTTCCCCCTTGTATTTCCTCTTCTACACAGATACACAATTTCTACTCATATGGAACACAGTCCAAATAGTTGCAGCTCAAGCAATGCACACCATGCAACAAACTTCAACTCAAGATACAGGTGTGGAAAAAAAGCACCCGTACGCACTTCATGGACCATTCAAAATCCAGGAAGAAAATTCGTCCAAGGGGAAGTTGAGGATGGCCTTTCTTCCTCTCATCTTGAACGCTGCAAAGTCATAGGCTTTTGCAGCGTCCATGGCGGTGTCAAACGTCCCCAACCAGACCCGGGATCCCTTGCGGACCGGGTCTCGGATCTCCGCGGCATACTTTCCCCAGGGCCTCCTCCTTACCCCTCTGTAATGCCCGCCGGGCCCATTTCCAAACGGGTCGGACTTCCCGAGGCCGAAGCGGGCCTGAAGGGATTTTCTGAGTATGGAGTCGATGAGGACGGTGGGTTTCGTTTCGAATTCGAAGAAATCGGGCTCGAGTTTGAGGTAACGAGAAACGGGGGTGTCGGGTTGTTTTGGGGGGTCTGAAATGAAAGAGCCGGAATCCGACTCGGAAATTGTTGGGTCGGGCTTCCGGAGCTGATTGTGGTTTTATTATGATCATCGTCGTTGCAGACATCTGCGAAACGAAGACTAAGGTTGTTAAGAAAAGATTCCGTATCATTAGAAGTGAAGTCTCCAAGCAGATGCTGTCTTATGAGCTCCAAAGTTGTTGACTCGTCCGCCGACATCACCACCACACCACACTCGTCGCTGATACGGATAAGTGATCACCCATCCACTCACCCACCTTTCGGAGTTTTGGAGCTGTTCGCCTTCGCCTGTGTTTTTTTCACAACTGCTGCAATCTTGCCAGTGGTGGTTCGTAGCAGTATGATAATAGTATGGGAGCAAAAGAAGAGTAGCGGGTGATGGTTTATATAGCAAGCGGACACGGGCATGTAATGTTTATAATCTGTATTGTGGGGGCTAGGACTTTTGACACACCCAATTTATTATGGATCAATTTGTGGGGCCGACATGATGGGTTTGGAGGAGAAGAAGGGTGATTTTGTCCGTTCAGTTATTATTTGAGGATAAAGTTGTCATTTGAGTCCTAAAATAAACGGTGTATAAATATCCGTTACTTTTCAGGGGACCTTGGGTGCGTTCTGCCTATAAACATATTTGAGGGTGTATTGTGCAACTCATATGAGAGTTCAGGTGGTTTTCTGCATTTAACCCTATATTTTATAGTACTGTAGGGATACTGCCATAAGACCTGTGCAATAATTTCTTAACGATGGGAATGGAAAATTCTAATGCTATGGAAACACAAAGTGGACAACTAGAGAAGCCAATAATAAAGTTTCTAATGCTATAACCGCTATAATCGTGAATTCTTTCCTTTGACTTATTTTTTAACCTTCCTTTTTTTTTTTTTTTATCGTTCTTCGTATTCCACAGTCTTGGTAATGATGTTTATTTATTTCCTTAAATGAATCTGGCCCAATTTTGACGAATTTATTTGTTGGCATATGGTTGATGGTGGAGAAACTTATGTCTGAGGCCCAAAAATAGTCGACTTACTAGATTGAGGCTAGATTTCAGCTCAAAAAAACACCTAGGCCCACAAATAATTAGATTGCCTGGTCATAGTATGCAAATATAGCCCAGGCCCATCATTTCTATAAATACAGCATTATGTGTATTAGTATTATTTTGTGCAAATGAACATTAAAAAAAAAAAAGAATGAAAAACATCAAACTTATAACAAGTATTGTCTTCATAGCAAAATACCAAGTTATAGGTAGGGGTAGTAATCAAGTAATCGTAAGGTCATTGGTTTCACTCTCAAACCCTCCCCCTATTTTTTTTTTGGTTGTAAAGTTTAAAGTTTTATATGATGAATACAAATCAAAAGATAATTCACCTCATAATTTTTAAGAATTTTTATATTTATATATATCATTGGCATTCCTTGTTTATATATATATATATATATATATAAAAGTGAAGTCATATATATTGTACTCTGTAAGAAAGAAACTACTATTCAACTTGGCTTTGTCCCTTGGATATCAAACCACATCATTGCAGCCATAAATAGGCCAGAGGGCCTGTCAACAACAATCAATGAATACATTTTCAGTTCCAGCCTTCAACCCAAATTAATTTTTATGTCTACCAATTTTCATTTGGAGTTGACTAAAGTCAACCATAGATAGATGATGTGGTTTAAATACCAAGCGAATTAGAAATTTAATCTATGCTTAAGAAGTTGCATCTAGATGATAAGCTAATTTGACAGGTATGCTAATTTCCAATGAGTTGTAGTCCTGAATGCGGTGTAATTTTTGGAGTATATTTAAATAAGATTGGCTAGCTAGCACATTATTAAATTTTTTTTAGAATTCTTGTAATTTAAAAACTATTACAATTAAGGAATCATAACCAAATGAAAAGGCAAAGAAGTGAATTAGAAATTACAAAATTGTAATAGTTTTTAAATTAGTTTGCACTTTTAATTCTAAACAAAATCTCTCAAAATTTAACAATCTCTTTTTCTGTTGGTTACAAAATCTCTTCGTTACAAAATTGTAATAGTTTTTAAATTAACGAATTATATCAACGAATTGGTGAGAAGTTTCTAAATTTCATCCTTTTTCTAGCTCTATAAAATTTGTTAACAAAAAAAAATGATGGAAGGCAATATAGGCTTGATTAAAATTTAGGGTTAATAACACTTTGGCCACTAAATCTAGGGGATAGTCATATATTATCCCCTCAACCTTGAATATATATATACTAGTTTTTCAGCCCTGACGCCATGCGTCAGGTAGCTGAGACTCATTATTTTGCTATTATATTTGTGTGTTTTTTTCTTTGTTAAATATAGTAGTCATGTGTGTGACTGTGTGTTTTTTTCTAATTGCACAAATAAACATGATTTTGAAATCAGGTTATCTTACATTCTTAATATAGCATTAATCAGTAAGTAATGTCTAAAATTCGGCAGAACTAAAAGGCATGATTATTTAACATTCTTAATGTAGCATTAATCAGTGAGTGATGCCTAAAATTAGGTAGAACTAAAAGGCATATGGCTATACATGTAATGTGTAGCCTTGCTTAGTAGTCACATTACTTCTCTAAGACAAGCAATTTGATAATTTCCATTTTTTTTTGACAATTTTTGTTTGCTAGTACTTCACATTTAACAATCTTTAGAAGAAAGAAATAAAGAAAGACAATTATAAAATGGGTTTGTCATTTACTTTTGTTTGCTAGACTTGAATGAGCATTCAAACGTATTTAAAAATATTTTCAAACAGATGTCAAATTGAATTAATCTTTTTTGTATATTCAGTGGTTTTTTTTTTTTTACATTAATAGGTCTATATTCATGACACATAATTTTTATTCAACTCTAACCCACCATGACCTCGGTTTATATATACTACTATTTCTCCTAATCAGGATTTCATATTGGATCCTATTCTTTTTGTTGCAATTCAGATGATTGTTTGATTAGTAGATTAAAAGTGTTCAAGAATGGAGGGAGCAACAATGGTTTCTTTGGACATGACATTATCTATTGAAAATGAGACTCGGACTCTCAATATTGAACAACTTTAACTTGCAAGGGTGAATATACATATTTTCTAGCTTATTTTTCTTTCTTTCTTCCCTTTTTTAGGCTGTCTATCTCTTTGTTTTTTTTTTTTTGGACATTTTGATGATTTTGGTTTTGATAATTTGTATAGGAGGCAACACTTTATGTGGTGAGTACGAGGAGCATGGAAGAATCTCTTTTGAATTTTTACTAAGATAATGGCTTAGATATATACAATATCTAATAATTTCTTGAGTTTAAAATTTTCTTTTCTATTTTCTAGGTTCTTTGGATTTATAATTCTTACTTATTTGATGATTCTTTCTCTTACTTGGTTTGATGTTTTTTTTTGTTAATCTGTATCATAAGCTGCAAAATTATAGGTTATTTTGTGTTCTTAAATCATGTGCTAAAATAGGTGAGTTTATCTTTATCTTTTTCTTTTTTAATAAAAATGGTATTCAAAATCAAGAGATAGTTGGAATTTTTAAATGGTGAATTCCAAATCAACTTGTGTTTAAGGATAGGTTAGAATAAAATGCTAAGAAATAACTGGTGGAACTATTCTACAAATGGGGTAATAAACTCGTGTTTAAGGTTAGAAAATATGTATTTATTTAATCATTTTTTCATGCTCAAAAGAAAAATGTTGGACCTACTGTAAAAAGTTCAAAAACTATAATCATGTCTTAAACTGCATTTTTTTTATGAAGAAAGTTCATCCTTTTTGAAAAAAAAAAAAAAAATTTACATGGGATCATTTTATATATATTTTTTTTTTATTTTTTTGCAAAATAGAAGGACTCTAACCATTTTAACTCAAGAAACAATCGGGCAGCAGCTTGCAGCAAAGTGCAAAGACCAAAACACAACAACTAAGTCAGCCGAAAGACCAAAATAGCCCTCAATTGCAAACTTGTTTCTGTCCAAGACCAAAACGTGGAGAACAGCGAATATCCGGCAAAACCACTGCCACCCATCAGCAAAAGAATGTCCAAGCCAATTGAAGCATATTTAACATTTGAACATGCCTGGATTGCAGCCGAGAACCAGAACTCGTTCGGATGCTCTCCATGTTCGATCATATCAAAGAATGTAAAAATCGCTTCTAGTTCCATATTACTATGCGCAAAGCAGGAAATAATAGCGCTCCAAGAAACCAAGTCTCTCTTCTCACCCATAGTTTCAAATATGTTTTGAGCAGTTAGCCAATCGCCGTTCTTGGAGTAGAGGCTAATGAGGGAATTGAGCACAATGGAGTTGAGTTAGAGCTTTGAGTCGAGGATCTTAGAGTGAATAAGCTTCTCGAGATGGAAGTTTCGGGTCCGGATGCAGGATTTTAGGAGGACGGAGTAGGAAGTGAGGTCAGGGGTGAGGCCATTTTGGTCCATAAAATCCAGAGTGGAGATTGCTCTTTTGATGTTGCCGGCATCTGCATGGCGGATTAGGTTGTCCTTGAGAGTTTCAAACTTGGGTTTTGTCTTGCGGCGATGAGTTGGGGAGAGGCTCTGGTGAGAAGGGGGGGAACTGGATCTGCGTACGGGCGGTTGAAGAGGAAAGAGCTTGGCGGGAGAGGGAGAAGAGGCCCACGCGGACAGAAGCGAATTTCCAGCAAAACCGCTGCCACCCATCAACAAAAGACCAAAAAGTCCCTCAAACTCACAAAAATAACGGCATAACCGGCCCATTTTTCACTGTTCACAAGCGGATTCTCGCTTTATATATGTAAGATATACTCTATCCCATGGAAACTTATTATTCATGGCAGATAACATGCTTTTGGGACCAATGTGATGGAAATACATAACATGTCCAAGTTACGAGAAATTGGCTCTAGTAATAACAGCCTTTCTAGATCTCTCCTGGAAAGCATATGCGGCTGGTTTCTTGAACTTGAAAGTCTATATCTACACAGAAATAAATTGGAAGGCCAAATACCAGAAAACTTATGTAAATGTTTCACACTTGAATCTCTTTACCCAGCCCGGATTGAAAATTGGAAGGACTTTATCTTGCTGAGAACAACTTCACTGGAGCTATACCAGTATCTATCCCAAACTATTCAAAGCTGACTTTTATGTCTCTTTCTTGGTTATAACAAATTCAGTGGTGGAATTCCTTATTCCCTTGGCAAACTAAGGCACCTCGAGTTTTTAGAGCTAATTGATGACAATTTGACAAGTAAATCTTCATCTCCAGATTTGAGCCTCTTCATTTCCTTGGCCGGTTGCATCTCTCCAAGGAAAACCTCAGTGTCAGGAAATCCGTTGAATGGGGTTCTCCCAGTTTCAATTGGAATCTCTCTAGTTCTGTTGAAAAGTTTTATGCAGAAATCTCAAAGATCTCTTGGGAATTAATTTCTCGTCAAATTTCTTGAGAGGATCTTGGGATAACTGTTTCCATTCTTGAGTTGATTGTGTGACAAGTCTAGCTTTTCATCTTTCATTTGTTTAAACCTTATTTACTTCTCTAAAACTTCTGCTCACGTTTGATTTTTTCTAATCGAATCTTTTTCTTGTTTTCTAACATTTTTCTCCCTGATTTGTACTCTATGGAGGGAAGAGGTTCTAAAAAAGCTTGAATGAGAACTAAAAAAACTTGTATGAAAATTAAAAAGTGCATTACTATACTTTTTGGATATTTTAAAAACAAAAAGCACCATACTTTTTACGTGATGCAGAGGTTTGAATCTTTGATCTAGTGCACGAAAGAGTTTTAAGGTGTCCCGTGTTTTTAGCTTTTCGCAAGCATGGAATGGAGGACCAGTGGAAGGAAGGTACTGATGCTCCTATAGTAGGAACGCGCGAAGCGACGGCATCAAAGTGGGAGAGCACATCACAGAAGCCCACTGCTGAGCAGAAATATTTGAAACGAATGTTATATCCAATTAACAGTGCAATAGGACAGAAACTCAGTTTTTTTTTTTTTTTTGTCAATAGAATTCCTATAACTTAATCTAGCCTAATTTAGGGGGAGGGAAAGGGAGACTCGATGTGAGTAGAGCTCCCCTATTTATTTACCAATCTTATGAATGTATGAGCAAAAGTTTCCATGAGTTATTTAGTCAATTGCAATTTTTTTGCCGCTAAGTTTTGTGGTTGATGACTTTACAAATTTAGTTACCTTAAGTATTTAACTTCATAATACATATACATCATCTAAACTGGCGAGTGCCAAGTAGTTGTGATCGCAGGTACAATTTTTAATCTTACTGTGATTACCCAATACAATAAACAGTAAATCAAATATGGATAAGTATTACTACTTGTTTGAAGACAAATTTTCTATTTTAAGTGTAGCATCTATATAATATATAAAGCTAGAGGATTCGTATTTGGTACAAACAGTTTTGATCATCTTTTGAACTTTCAATTTTACCCATATAAAAAATAATAATTTTTACTCTCATAATCTAGTCATATATATTTTGCCATTATAACTATCAAATTACTATAATATTAAAAACCAAAATTCTTTAGTGAAAATTTTATATAATTTGCTTTATGTAAAAGACAAAATGTATATAAAATTGCACACAAATTAGATGTGCCCTTAACACTAGTTTTATTAAAGTACACCCTTTGTCACTATCGGTGTAAATATTATAAGTATCAAAAAGACATGTTTAACTATGTCAAAGTTTAATTAACACTGTTTTATGTTAACATTATCTTTTGATGCTTAAATTTTGACGAAGTGTTCTACAAAAATTTTGACAACATATTCTGTTGATACTAAATTTATTTCAGTGGTTAGTTGATGATTAATTTTAATAAATCACTATAATATAGTATGAGAAATGATGAAATTCAGCCAGAAAAAAGAATTCAAACAGTTTGAGAAAGATAGACTAGAAGAAAATCAGGCGGCAGAGAAATTCTAGAGGAAAATGTTTAGGAAAATCCTTACTTTTGTGGACTATGTTTTACTACACTCAAAGGTGTATTCACTAAATTTGTACACATGAACTATTTTGCGCATATAACATGGACCCATTTCTATTAGCATATACATTGTTCGTGTAGGTAAAGTTAATCTTACTTTGTTTGAATATAATTTACCATCTAAACTATTTGATAAAGGAGCATTGACACATTCAATTCATTCAAGTATAAGCATAAAAAATTAAAACACAAAAAAGTGATATCGTTATGTAAAAAGCCAAGAGTCAAGAGTCTTGTGAGAATGACTACATTTTGGATAAATTACTAGCAGCTGCCGTGTGAATTTGCTTATTATCACATGATTCCATGACATTCAAAATATTCATATGAACCCCTTATACTTTTATGTAAAATAAAAATTTGTTAAAATGTAGCTTCCGTAACATGGTCATTTGAAATTGAAATTTCTTTATTGACATTACTTAATTATTAAACTGAATGAGATACAGGAATTTTGTAGATATATGCAAAATCATAGGGGCATTGATATTATTTTTTCATCACATTTTCTAGAGCACTTGTAGATTAATCGCTGTAACTAGAGGTGCTTTCTGTCCATATTCCTATTGTACATAAAATTATAGTTTTCTAGATATTTTGAAATATTAGGAGAGTCATGTATTAATATTCAAAAGCATGAGGTGTTGCTAGTAATTTCCCATAATATTTTGGGATAATTTCAGAAACCTCCCCTGAGGTTTCTTGAAATATCACTAAGCTCCCCCCCCCATTTTGGAAATCTCTCTTACCACCCTCTGAATTGACATTTTCTTAACAATGTCAGCCCCTCTAAGCAAAAGTAACAATAGAAAATGCATTTTGGAGGAGGGATAGTATTTTAGTTCCCTTCATACCCTTAGTTTGACTGATAGCAGTGACATAAGAAAGTTGCAGTAGGTGGAAAATGTGAATCGGAGAGTATTTTTCTGGCATGAGCACTGGTGCATGACCGTTGGACATGCAACGCTACTTTGAGTGCTTCTAGCGGTATTACAAGATGAGAGTGTCCCCTAGAAAAGTATAGGTGGCAAATCAATCCATTTAATTAAATTTACCCATACCCGCCTATGAATAGATGGGTATAGGTATCTTAAATTTTTGCAGATGGGTATAAATGGGTTACCCAATAATACCCATTTAAATGGGTATTATTGGGTAACCCATCAAACCCAATTAACCCATTTAGAATTATTTTCCCCCAAATCTCCTCTCTTCTTCCGCCCATTTTTTTCAGATTTTTCATTTTGTTATAATGTTAACTACTTTTGTTTCATTATTATTGTTATTTGTTGGTTTTATTTTATCATTTTATTTTCTCTTAATTTGTTAACTTACTCATTTTTTATCATTACCAATTTATGATAAGTTTTAGCCTCTTTTCCTACATTTCCAAAATGAAATTTTAAATTTACACATGAAAAAAATATTAGGGGTTCAAAATTTTTGGATTAAGTTTTTATGTTAATTTTTATAGTACTTAATTTAAAATTTTATATTCTTATTATTCAATTATTAAATAGTATGTAATTTTGCGACATAGAGTACAGATAGGAAAAAAATTGATAATTAGGCTTATTGAACATTATAAGTAAATATTTAAAACTAATGATGAGTGCAAAGAGTGGTATAAATTGATAACTTAGTTTGTAAAAACGAATTTAAATGAGTTTACAAAAAGTTAAAATAAATGGGTAATTGGGTTACCCAATTCATTTTTTGACTTACCCATTAATACCCATCTAATTAAATGGGTATAAATGAGTTGACTCACTTTTACCCATTACCTATTTTACCCAACCCAAACCCGCCCAAGTCACCCATTTTGACACCTCTATAGAAAAATAAGGCAAATGGAGGAGTAAATTCCCAAAAAGAGGGAGTTTTCAAACTAACTTCCGAAAGGGTGAAAAACACATCCAAGGAATGCGTTCTTCCAAATAAAAACGTAATTTTCAAATACATTATTTTAATTTTCATAAATTTATTTAAATAGGGAAAATTGGTTAAATAACGCATTAGTAGAATGCGTTTTTTGATGTCACCAAAAAAACACATTTCGAAAATGCGCTATTTTGTACAAAAACTCATTAGACAAATGCGTTTTTTGTTTATCAATTTGTACCACTTTTTTTCATTTCTTTGATCTTGACTTGGGTTACGTAAGGTTTTTTTTAAAAAAAATATTATCTTATTATTTTATTGAAGTTATTATTAATTTAGCTCACTAACACATGTCAAGATCCAAAAAAATTGTTATTTCATAGTTGTTATTAATTTATCTGGTATAGATTTCATTTCAAGTTTGCAAAAGGCTTAAAGGTTTTTGAACTTTGGATTTTACATACGCATGCACATATTTTGTATCTCAAATGTTGGTAATTTGTCTTAAAAAATCATAACACTTTTTGTAAAGAATTTTACGATTCGTAAAAAGTGAATCCTAAATGTTTAGTGTAAAAGTATGATGGCCCTAAATGAGTTAGAACAATCACATATCTTGAAAACTTTAAACAAAGGGAAAATTGCAGAACTCTTCTAAGGTTTCTGACACTAGCACTCACATCTTCTGTGGTTTAAGAAATTGCAGTAACCTTCCTTAAACTTACTGATTCTGTTGCATATTCAGTCCAAACTAGAAAAAGTGTCATTAAAATATTGTTTTAAGGAATGAGATAAGAAATTTGTACCAGATTTGCACTTTGTATTACCAAAGTAGTATTAGCAAAGGAATGACAAAGCATTACAAAATAATTAACAATTAATAAACTTCAGGTGGTGTAGTTTACAGGTAATTGGGCATTACCTATTCAAAATACTAGCTTTTTGTGGACATTTTACTCTCAAACATTCAATTTATAATAAATATATAAATGTTTTTAAGTAAAATTCAAAAAGTGTTACAGGAATTTCTTACGAAAAAAACTAGTAGGTTATTTATTTAACATAAATTAAATATTTTTTTTTTAAAAAATATCCCATAAAATACCAACTCTTTATGGCTTTTCTCTATTACATGTAGGGATGGCAACGGGAGCGGATGCGCGGGGGGTGAGGTGGGGGCGGGGGAAATTTTTTTCTCCCGTATTCCCCCGCCCCGCCACCCGTTTGAATATATATATATATATATGTACATAATTATATATATAATGATATTATCAATTATACTATTAATTATACATGTCTATTAATAAAATTTATTAATTATTTATACTAAATTTATTAATACATTTATGTTAAATTCCTAACTACACTTAATACAATAACACTTTTTTCTAAAAAAAAACACAATAATAATTTAGTGATTGTATTTGTATCAAAAGTGAAAACTTGATTATTTTAATTATATTTGTTTTATCATATTAGATTGTATTCAAATAACCTTTGTTTAATTATTTTTATGAGTTTCAATTATGAAGTTACAATGAATAATAATTTGGTAATGTGTTGATATTTTAGTACTTGATTATTTGCTCAAATTTAATTATAATGAAATTATATAATAAAATTTTTTAAATTAAAATGCAATGGGGCGGGGGTTGGGGGAGGTGTCCCCCGCCCCATTGTCACCCCAAATTACATGAACCAAGTACCAGGTTTTTATGGGCATTTTATTCTGAATCATTTAATTTATGTTAAATACATAAATATTTGCAAATAAAATTCAAAAGCCGTTACACAAATATTTTTACGAAAGGAAAACTAGCATGTTTTGTATTTAATATAAATGAAGTATTTGAAAGTAAAAAAAATTGTCCATAACATACCAGTTCTTTACGAGTTTCTTCCATTATATGAATAAAGTACTAGCTATTTATAAGTATTTTACTTTGAATTATTTAATTTGTGTTAAATACATAAATGTTTATAAGTGAAATTCAAAAAGTGTTACACTAATATTATTACGAAAGGGAAACTAGTAGGTTTTGTATTTAACATAAATTAAATACGTGAAAGTAAAAAAAGAAATTACCCACTTTTTACTAGCTCTTTACGGGTTTCTTCTATTATATGAATAAAGTACTAGCTATTTATAGGCATTTTACTCTGAATCATATAATTTATGTTAAATACATAAATGTTTGTAAGTAAAATTTAAAAAGTGATATACTAATATTTTTACGAAAGGAAAACTAGTAGGTTTTGTATTTAACATAAATTAAATACGTGAAAGTAAAAAAAAAAAAAAGAAATTGCCCATAACATATCAGCTCTTTATAGGTTTCCTCTATTACACGAACAAAGTAATAAATATTTATGAGTATTTTACTCTGAATCATTTAATTTATATTAAATATACAAATGGTTGTAAGTAAAATTCAAAAAGTATTATACTCATACTTTTATGAAAGGGAAGCTGGTAGGTTTTGTATTTAACATAAATTAATTATGTGAAAGTAATACTCACAGGTAATTTAATTAGTTACTTAATTAAATGCATCCATTACATAAACCCTAAATTCGAAATTTTAAGTATTACCTAACAATATGCGTAATTAGCTCAGCAGTCTCCCAATCAATGAAGCGGCGAGATTTGTTACTTCATACCAATGCCCCCCAGATTTGTTGCATTACTGTTATTCTAAAAGTCATAATTGATAGAAAACTTCATAAAGCACACAGGTGGTATTTTCCTTAAGTACAACAATACTTTACTGCTAAGTTCATTGGAAAACAACAGCTGAAATTCCATACATAATGGTAAGGATTCTGAGTCATAGAGTTAAAAAAAAGCATAGCATACACGTTCGAGTTAGCAAATTCCATACAAATCATGGTAGTAAGAGCTAACAATACGTATGGAACTCAGCTTCTAGGCGGCAATGGTTTCCCGGGCTATCCACAGTTAAATGCTTTCTTTTTTGGTCATTTTTTTTCCTTTTTATAGCTGAATAAGAGCACAGCAGATACAAGGGTATTATTGGCAACTAATGAATTTTTAGTGTGACTTCTGACCCCACAATCAATTAGGGGTGGTAAGAGAGATTTCTAAAATATGGGGGGAGCTTAGTGATATTTCAAGAAACCTCAGGGGAGGTTTCTGAAATTATCCCTAATATTTTCCTACCCCATTTCGTGACAAATTGTTTATAGTTTTTCAAGACCAAACTAGTTGAATATAAGTTCACGATAAGTGAGTCAATCCAGCAGGGGAGTTATACTGGGGTCTAGAGGAACTGGGTAGTCGGGCGGCCCTACTGGCTTGCCCCTGTGGGGTTTCCATCCCACATCGGTTTTTGGGGGGGTTGGGTTTGGGTTTATTAGTCCCTGGGAGCTCCTCAAGAGTTGCCGGCTTTTGAGGTGTCTTCTGAGATAAGGTTAATAAGCAAAAGTCTTGCCGTTTCGGTAAAAAAAAAAAAAAGAGTCAATCCAGCACAGTTTTCGCTCTAGAGTTCCTAGTTCTTGACTTGTTGCAAACATGGAGAGGACTTTCTGCAACATTCCTCTTTCACTTGTGTTGGCTACTTCTATGTTAGCTTGCTTGGCCGATAGGTGTCGAGCCTATACAATAATAAATATCTACTCGAGAAAAATACAAATTTTGTATTTAGCGGTGAATAGGGTCGAATCCACAGGGATTAGGGATAATTCATTTCTTCCAGAGTCCGAAGTATGGGGGGGTATTTTTGGAAAATATAACATAACTAATTAACCAACTAATGAAACAACTAATAGAAATATACAGGAATTAATCAATAACCAATACGACTCTAGCCAAATGTGCAACTTTTCAGACATAGTCCATTCAACTGATCATCGATGCAAAGATAATTCAATTACTCATTAATAGATTGGTTATAGTTTTCATACACGCGATAAACAACCAGCATTTCCTTACTTTTTCGATAGTTAAGATACGACCATTAACTATTTTTCTAACTAAGAAATAACCCTAGGTACAACCATAAGATTTAATTTCTCGATTGCAATAAGAATTAGAAAAATCCAACCCTAACCAACAAACACACTACGAGGGTTCGTTTAAGTTAGATCATACGTTTCCCCAACATGGAACCAATCACGCTAGTCGCCACTAGTATTAATCAATTGAACAATTACGGATTCAATCAATTAATCTGGTAGTAGATTATTAGATTAATTCGAATATCGGGCCCTTGACATTCAAATAACATAACAATCATAAGAAGTTAAATCAGAAAACATATAAATACCAATGAATAAAAGAAATAAGTAAAATAATTCGATCTCATTGATATTTGGAACCGAGTCCTCAAATTGACCTTTGACTAGAAAACAGAGATTTAACTGCACATCTTCAAGGGAAATCCATGAAATTCCCTTTGAAGCCATTCCAAAAGATAATCTGTCTAAGCTTTTTCAATTGCCTTCCTCCAAAAGTCAGTCTAATAACAAAACAAGAGGCAGCTATGTTTTTTTTTTTGTCCTAGCAAAAAGCTGTCCGCCGAATTCTCCTCCTTTTTTGGCTTCTTAATTGATTGGTTTTCTAATATTAATCAAATTCTTAAAAGAAAGTCATATTACAAATCAATTTCCTCAAGTTTTTCTTTTTCTTGAGAGCGACCCTGCGGAGAAAATCTTCATTTAAGCACTTTTCATTCCCGTTCCTGAAATAAGTACAAAATATCAAATATAAGTAGAATCCGGCAATTAAAATAATATTTGACTAAAATCAAAGGAAAAGTAATTATAAATTTAGCAACAAATTATGACCTATCATTGGCCCTAGCCACAACCAACATTAGCACTAGCACAATGGCTCTTCTTGCCTTCAAAGCTCATATAACTTCTGATCCTTCCTTAATCTTAGCCAAAAATTGGTGGGAAATTTTGCCATAATTTTGATTTGGAGGGCCAAACTGACATGAAATGAACATCAAGTGGCCTAAATTCCCTTTTTTTGGTTCAATCTTAGATAACATAACGACCTATCTGGATCTCTCCCAAAAAGTTACACACAATCATTTTTCTGAACTTGAAAG
Source organism: Coffea eugenioides (assembly GCF_003713205.1). NCBI lineage: Eukaryota > Viridiplantae > Streptophyta > Magnoliopsida > Gentianales > Rubiaceae > Coffea > Coffea eugenioides. Next base: position 8,293,521 of record NC_040043.1, on the reverse strand, counting down.
TTATATAGCTGTAGATAAACAATTTGGATGGCCGAATACCAGAAAAATTTTTCAAACAATTCCACACTTTAAACTCTTTACCTACGGAACAGTAAATTCAATGGACAAATACCAAAGGGATATTTGTTACTCATCTAAAATTAAGGTTTGATTTTTTACTGTCCCATTCTCTCCTTCCACCCGGTCTTCCTTCCTCTTTTTTTTTTTTTCTCTTTTTTAATACCTCCCTCAAGGTTTAGCCTAATTGCATAAACCTTTGCTTAGGTATAAAAAATTACACTTACTCCCTTGGTGATGCAATTACTATAATAACCTTGAAAAGAATACTTAAAACCAAATGTACAAAAACTGAAAATAAAAAAAGGTAAGATTTAACCGCTTGCTTCCACTTTTCCCTCTCCTAAACTCCAACCCCAATTTTCCTTTTATTCTCTCTCTACTATCATCTAAGCCAATTGCATTCTTTTTACCATCTTCATCAACAAAACCCCACAAAGAAACACAAGAAAACCACAAAAAAAGCATACAAATTGGTCGATGTATCAAAAAAGCTGAAACCAATGTAAAAGACACGAGCATAATCATAAACATAGTCATCTAACGTCAGTTCCACCTTTGACTTTGATGGTTCTTTTTTTTTTTTGTCGAAACGTTAGGTGATTTTATAGATAATAAGCCTATACAGATTCAAGTAAAGACTTGAAAGAACATTACAATCAGTGTATCATAACACTGAGGAATCCAAAATTCCTGATCCTCAATAAATTCAAGCGCTTGCACGCTAATCCAGTGACTAATATGGTTACTATTCCAATTTACTAAACAAAATGAGCACATGCGAAACAAGGACTGAAGGCTGAGAATATCCTCCATCAGAGTGGCCATTCGCATCTCCTGAGATTTCCTTTGCTGAATGAGATTGTACGTTAGCTTGTTCTGGACTTGCACTTCAATCCTTTCCATTTTTTGGACAGCCGCTTTACACAACAGTAGTTTGATGGCTGTTAGTTCATCCATGACTTGGTTACCAGAGCTTCTTTCTTGTAGAGTCCAGTCTCGTATCATGTTTTGATTGTCCCTGGAGACAGTGACGCCTATCCCAACTTGAGGCGTGTCTTTACTCTTTTCTGTTGCAAACCTTAATCTCAATATGTCTTCCATTTCTTCCTGTTGCTGGGGGGATTCCACCTGTTCTCTTGTTTCTTCTGTACTCGTGCTTGAAGTCTTTGTCAATGCCTCTTCATATTCCAGCCATTCCTCCTGTGCTATCTGTATTGGTCTCATAGGGGGGTACTGCTTGGCATTGAATTCCTTTGCATTCCTACATTTCCAGATTTGCCATAGGATGTTCGCTGTGAGGGAGATGTATTTGTTTCCCTCACTTCTCGTGGTAGCTTCCAGCATTGTATTCCACCACCTACTAAAGCAACCATGCTGGTCTAGTAATCCTTCCCACTGAATAGGTGACATTTTCCACACTAGTTTGACTTGGTTGCAATCAAGCAGAGCATGCTCAATCGTCTCCCCTTGCTCACCACAAATTCTGCATATTGGATCACCTTGTTTGGTTCTATCGTAGATGAGTTGTCTTACTGGTAATACCTGGTTTAGGCATTTCCACAAGAAAATCTTCACCTTATGCTTGATGTTCAGTTTCCAAAGATGCTTCTAGCATTTCTTTCTATTCGAGCTCCAGCTTGTACCAGTTACCTCCGTGGCTACCTGCTCTCGTTCCTTCTGGCCTTCAGATTGTAATCTATAAGCTGATCTCACTGTATAATTCCCACTCGAACTATGAATCCAGTAATTGCTATCCTCTCTATTGGTTAGGCTTATGGGGATGCTTAGAATGCACCCTGCCTCCTTGGAGCTGAAGTTTCTGAATATCAGATTTTTGTTCCATCTATTCTGAATGATCAGCTCCTCTACTTTAAGCAATTTACATCCCTGTGGTTTCTGTGAGGTAATCTTTCCTTGATGGTTATCTGGCATCCAGCTATCCTCCCAAATATAGGTACTCTTCCCATTGCCTATCCTTCTTCTGGTTCCTAGCTCTACCAGATGCCTTGCTCCCATCAGACCCTTCCAAATCCAGGATGCGTTCCCAGCTACTTTGCACTTGAGAAGCGATTGTTTGGGGTGGTATTTGTCCTTAAGCACTTTACTAACCAGCAGATTTGGTTGTGTGATTAGCCTCCAAACTTGCTTCCCCAATAGAGCTGTATTGAATGCCTCTAGATCTAGAAATCCCAACCCTCCATCCTTTCTGTCCAGAGACACTTTATCCCAAGATTTCCAATGCATCTTGTTCCTTCCATTTGCTTCTCCCCACCAATAGTTTGCCATCACAGCATTAACCTCTTTGCATATCTTCTTTGGCATCTTGAAGCATGACATCGTGTACGTTGGCATTGCCATTGCAACCGATTTGAGCATAACCTCTTTGCCTGCCGTACTTAACAACTTGTTTTTCCATTTCTTCAATCGCTGCTGGATATTGTCTCTAATATAGCCAAACAGTTGTTGTTTCGATCCTGTGACCACCATTGGGAGTCCCAAGTACTTGCCTTGGTTGACCTTCTGGATATTTCCAAGTGCTTGGCATACTTCCATCTTAGCTTCCTGCTCCAGATTCGTGCTGAAAATGACTGAAGATTTTTCAAGGTTGATCAGCTGGCCAGTGCCTCTTTCGTACACCTGAAGTATCCTCCTCAGCTCTGATGCATTTTGATAGTCAGCTTTGCAAAATATCAAGGAATCATCTGCAAAAAACAAGTGAGTTAGTCGAGGCCCTTGTCTACTGATCCGCATGCCTTCCATTCTTCTTTCAGTTGCTGCCTTCTGGAGGAGATTAGTGAAACCTTCATAGCACAGCAGGAATAGATAGGGTGACAGTGGGTCGCCCTGTCTAATTCCCCTCTGTGGTGTCACATATTCCTTCACCTCTCCATTGATCATGAAAGAGTAGGACACCGAAGAAATGCATTTCATTATCCAGCTCCTCCATTTGTCATTGAATCCCATCTTCTGCATCACCGCTGCCAGGAATCCCCATTCTACCCTGTCATAAGCTTTTGACATGTCTAATTTCACAGCCATAAAACCCTCTTTCCCAAGCCTTTTGTTTTTGAGATAATGAAGAAACTCATGGGAAATCATAATGTTATCTAAAATTTGCCTTCCAGGGATAAAGGCTAATTGATTTTTACTAATGCAGGAGTGAAGGACTGGTTTCAATCTGTTAGCTAAGATCTTCGCTATGATTTTATACACAGTAGTGCACAAGCTGATGGGCCTATAGTGCTTAAGGGATGTGGGAATCAAGACTTTGGGAATAAGAGAAATAATAGTGTGATTGACTGACTTAATGAGATGACCCGTGTGAAAGAAGGTTTGAATAGCACCTACCAGATCTTTTTTGATTATGTTCCAGAATTTCTGAAAGAATATAGGAGGCATACCATCTATACCTGGAGCTTTGTCTGGGCTCATGGAGAAGAGGGCAGATCTGATTTCCTCCTCTCTCACCGGTTTAGTCAGATTTGCATTCACTCTCTCAGAAATCGTGTGTGGTATACCATCCAGAACTTCTTCCATATCCCTTGGTTCTGAAGTTGTAAAGATTTGCCTATAGTATTCAGCAATTTCCTTACCTAGCTCTTCTTCACTTTTAGTCCAAGTGCCATCCTCTCTTTGTATTTCCAGCATTCTATTCCTTCTCCTTCTCCCCTCCACACTGGCATGAAAGAACCTAGTGTTTTTATCCCCTGCTTTCAACCATTGCAACCTAGCTTTCTGACTCCAGTAGACTTCCTCTTCTTTGTAGGCCTCTTTCAATTTCTTTTTTAGACCATTTCTAATATCCTTCTTGTTCTCCAAGTCCCTTGTTTTCAGCTCCTGCAATTGACTCTTGAGCACTTCAATATTCTTCCTCGCATTGCCTTGTACCTTGTTTTTCCACTGCAGCAGATTCACCCTACACCTCTTCACCTTCTTTACTACTCTAAACATCTGTGTACCTTCATCTTCTTGATCCCAAACCTGTTTGATAATGTCATCGATCTCTGGATTTTGGAGCCACCTTTTATCAAAAAAGAACCTTTTCTTCCTCCTGCTCTGACCTGGCTTGGTATCAAAGATAAGCATACTATGGTCCGAGGCAAAAGTGTCCTGGTGTTTACAGCTGACCCTCTCAAAAGTTTGGAGCCAAGAGTAGCTACACAATCCTCTGTCCAGCCTTTGTTTCACTTCCCCAACTCCCTCCCAATTGTTATACCAAGTCCATGGATGTCCCTCAAATCCCACATCCATCAGTTGGTTATCGTTAATGAAATCCTTAAAGGCCTTAAAGCTTCCCTCCTCCCTCCAGTTGCCACCCCATTTCTCCTCATTAGACACTATATCATTGAAATCACCTGCTATTAGCCACTTGTCCCCCCACAATCCTTTCCTCGCCTGAAGCACTTTCCATTGCTGCTTCCTTATTCGGTCCTCACTATTAGCATAGACTCCTATAAACCACCAATCACAATTGCCTTCCTTGTCCTCAATCTGAGCTTCAATAGTGAAAGCAGTCTGGATCACTTGTTTTATCCGTATATCCTCCTTCCATAACAGAGCCATGCCTCCTGCCTTGTGCATAGCCTCTACAAAAACAGCTTCCTCAAACTGCAGTATATTTTTAACTTTTTCCATATACTTACTTCTGTTTTTGGTCTCACATAAAAACATTATATCTGGAGAGGAGAGGTTCTTCACCTCTCTCAACTGGGGAATTGTCAAGGGACTCCCCACACCTTGACAATTCCACACCAGTACCCTCATTTAGACATTTGGGTCCTTAAAGGGTTGGACCTCTCTCCCTTTTCTCCTAGCTTTGATTCGTTGTTTCCCACTCCCACCTTCTTTCTCTTCCCTTCCAGTATGATTTCCTCATCAATGTCCATGTCAAGTTCCCCCTGATTACCTTTCCTTTTCCCATACTTCCTTTCCCTCAAGGTATTAGAACTCAACTCCTTCAGTGGTTGTCTTTGTTTCTTAGGCGACCTTAACACTCTCAGGATTCTTCTAGCCTGCTTCACCAGAGCCTCTTTCACCTTAGGCCCTTCCAGAGTTACCATGCTTTCGTCATCCCTTACTGGTGTATTTTCCTTATAGCTTTCAGGCCATGGTGTTTGGACTATTGCTGTAGCTTGTTCCTCCTCCAGCATTAGACAGTCACCACTTGATTCCCTAACACCTCTGCCATCTTCCTGTACTAGTCCATCCGTTACCATCGTGCTATGAGGACAAGCCTCCACACTCGCTACATCCTCCCATTTGTTCATGCTCCTTATGTCCTGGTCATTTTTACAAACTGATTCTGAAAGCTTTTCTAGTATTAGTTCCCCACGATCCCTATAGTCACCTTCCTGTGCCACCTGTGCAGTCCTATCACCCGTTGCTCTACCTTCCTCCACACTATCCCCTTTGTTTTTACCCATAGAGCCTTTCTCTTTTTGTGAACCTATCCTTGTTTCCTGATCTTCAGGTTTCCTTTGCTCCTTCCATTCCCCATCCTGGAGCCTCCAATGGTATTTTTGAGGGTTGAACACCACGCTAGCCTGATTATTCTGGGGTGGTTTCCTTGCAATGCCAGCACGCAACCAGGGACCAAACTGGTTATCCTTTTTCCCTTCCCCAGTATTTCCTTGTCTCATACACGTCCTTTCACTATGTCCTATAATTTCACAATTATAGCAGAAGTCCGGGCACCTCTCGTATTTAAAACATGCCCATTTAGTTGTTTTCCCCACTCTCACCATAGATCCTCTGAGCAATGGTTTAGAGATGTCTGCCATCACTAGGATTTTCAGGTGTCTTCCTTCCTTACCACCCGTCTGTAGAACAATCACCTCTCTAACCTTGTGAAATCCTGCACATATCTTTTTACCTGCTTCCTTAGACATCTAGTGCACCGGCAAATTCCAAACCTGAATCCATAAAGGTGCTAACTTGAAAGCCCTGTCATCCTCCTCAATACCTGCGTACCATTCACTCAACACCAACATTTGGTTATCAATTATCCATGGTCCTCCTAATAGAATCCTCTGTCTTTCACTCTCAGAAGGTAAAATGAACTGGAACAAATTGACTCCTAGCTCCACAACTTGTAGATCTCTAGGATAACTCCAAGCAGCTACCACAAAATTCTTAATCCCAGTGTAATTGGCCACTTTTTCTCCCATTACCTTGCCAATCACACTGTTTTTACACTCCTTAATTCCACCACTTAGTTCATCATTCTCCAGACTCGCCAATTGGAGCTCTGCACTAGAAAGATCAAAGTTTTGCAAGATTTCTGCTAGCTCATCCGCCATACCCTTAACAGTTCTGGATGGTACACCACACACAGTTCTGAGGGTTTGCAGATCTACCTACCTGCGATTCAAAAAGGAATAGATCTACCCTATTCTACCACAGAAACTGGTCAAGCTGAAAAGAGAAAAGAACTACAGACACGCAACTTGGGAAGGAATAATATGGCTGAGAAATTACCTGTCTTCGCTCGCTTGGGTATCACGAGGTTCTGTAAGCGTAATGCAGAACTGCTATCTAGAAGGCGCTTGCTTACTTCTGCAATGTAGTGACTCTCCAACTCCTTCTTATAAAAGATTCTTTTTCTTACTCGCTCTCTGTAAATCCTTTCTTTAACCTGATCTTCTCTCTTTTTTTCCTCTTTTTTCCTTTCTCTTTCCTTTTTTTTTTCTTCCTCCTCCTTTTTACCGAAGATCGACAAACAGCGATCCTACCTTTGGAATCTTTGGAAGTGAATATTGAAAGGGATTGCTCGTTGTTGCTGAGAATCCGACAGCATTAATCTAACTCCTTGCATTAAAGGGGCTCGGAAAGACAAGATTGAAGAAAGTGCGCCAAAGTTTTGGTTTCTGGATAGTGTTTAAAAATTCAAACTTCAAAGCAGTACTATACCTATTTGTTGGTAGCTCCCACCAGGGGGAGAGAGAGCTCTCTTTAGAGAGAGAAGTGCCTCTATCTTTAGAGAGAGGATTCTGCCATGAATTGTACTTTGATGGTTCAATAATGTGATATATGCGTTTCATCTTTTGAAAAGTCAAACGAGCCAAGTCTTCCTTTACTTTAAGTGATCATCAAAATTGGATATTGAAACTTGAGCCTCCCATGTGACATCAACTAATTAATAAGAGGTTCTTTAGTTTCTACAAGTCTTTGGCAACGTATCTACATCAACTGGCTGGTCAATTATGGAGATGGTCTTTATATCTTTATCTTCGGCCCTCAACTTTATTTATTTTAAACTAACTGAAGCCATATTTGCCCACAATGCAAACAAGAGATTAACTATAAACAAAAAGAAATAGAATTGACTAAATTAATGACAAAAGAAATAAAAGTTGCAATGGTAACGAGGTATTAATTTTTAACCTAAAAACGAACCTTTTTTAGTCATAGTTTTTTTTACCTAATCTATCATAATTCAGGGGGAGGGATGCTAACGAAAGTTGAATCATCATCGGAGAAACCCGCTGAACGTGACAACCATATATAGTGACAAATTAGTATTGAGTCCTTAACTTCACATACTATCAAAATTTAAGTTTTCGGTGATGACCACCTGTCCAAAGCCTTTTTAGTCATAGTGGGGTAGTAATATTTTTGTGCAAATGTTTCTTAGATGTACAATAATCTCATTGTCACAATTAACATGCAGAGAGCTTGTCAGCTAGTGTAGATCAATTCATTTCACTTATCTGACAATTTTTCATTTGAGTTGACTAAGTCTACCATGGACAGAATCCATCTAACAACGTACCTTAAATGCTGGGATATCCATTGATATTACTCGACAGCATTTGATCTTGAGATACATACATTATATCCGAATTGAAATGCTTGGGCCATGTAAAATTGGCTAAATCCCGGTCTAGGCATTTGCCAATACGTCCAGGACCAAGGTGTCCATTATTCCACGTGAATTTCAGCCCGTAAAACCCCAGATCAAGTAGTCGGCTTTCCGCAAGAAAGTTCTGAAATTCAATCATTTTGCTAGTCATGCAATCATGCAGAGTTGCAGAACCCTCCAAATGCTCAGGAGGAGACAGCGTACTGTTAAAATTTCCAATGAAAATTTACCAATTTGGTCGACATAAAATGAAATGCACACGGTCTTTTGAAGAGTCAAACGAAGCCTTGTATTTCTATAATTTAAATCGTTATCAAAGTTGGATGTTAGGTTTCTCTCACATCAATTGATTAATAAGAATGTTTTAGTTTCCACAGGTCTTTACCAAAATTTCCACAGCAACTGACGAGTCAAATATGGAGAACCAATGGGAGTCATGTATGGTAGGAAGTCCTGCCCTAGGAACGTGCAACGCGAAGACATCACAGTGGAATAGCACATCATGGAAGCATTCTCGACGAGAAGGCAGGCCTGTCTAAATTCCCACAGCAAAGCAGAAATATTTGATGTGATTTGTTGCGGGCTCCAATGATAAATGAATTTTATATAAACTTTGTTATTGTTAAAGTAAACAAAAAAAATTGACATTATAATTTTTTATATTAATAGTTATAATGCTTAAGGTTGATTATGTTGAAATCTAAAAAATAAAAGTAAACTGAATAGTTATTTTGACAAGTTGTATTCAGATAGTTAAACTAACTAAAAGTGCCCAAATACATGGATAAAAATTGATGGATTCAAAATAAATTAAAAAATGAACTGCTGGATCGAAATATTTAAGAATTGTATATTTGGAACGAATGTTTTGCATGGTAGGAAAAGATATGAAAAATTATTTGACAAGATATTTTGCTGATACTATATTTGGAACGAATGTTCTTGCCAAAAAATAATTGCGCATAATCACCTTCTAATTGCCAACAATCCCTGCTGCTGCTGAGCGGATTATTTCCCCGCTTCCATGTCTCACCGGAGTCAAACTTTGGTGCGGGGCCCACACAAATCAAATTAATCTCTCTATTCTTACTTGGAAATTCAGTCGTACGCCCCACCCTCCCAATGCTCCCATTCGCACCATGCATTCGTCAATGGGCGGCGTTCCTTCCATAAAATTATCCCTTCTAATTCAGTCTGTTTTTTTCTCCATACAATGTCATTGTTAGACAGAATCCCTCTAAGTCTCTAACAACCTTAAATGCTGAATTGAAGTTAAAATTGTATGCCTCAGCCCAATAATAGTATATATATATACTTGTCCCTTGTCGGCGCCATTTGCACGGTTTGTCAAAAGAAATGGAGAGAACATGCAATTATTTTCCTGTAGGACTTTTGTTAGCCACTTCTCTGGCAGCCATGGCAACGGCCAAATTCCTTTCGGATGAATTTGCCCTTATAGCTTTGAGAAACAACATAGTTTCTGATCCTCACTTAATCTTGGCCAAAAATTGGTCCATTTCTTCCTCTATTTGTGATTGGATTGGAGTTACTTGTGACTCTAGTCGTCAAAGAGTGGTGGCCTTAAATATTTCTAACATGGGCTTTGAAGGCACGATTCCTCTACAGTTGGGAAACCTCTCATTTCTTGTTACTCTCGACATGAGCAACAACAGTTTTCATGGTTATTTGCCAGAAGGCATGTCTCATTTGCGTCGACTAAGTTTCATGGCTTTAAGCAACAATAATCTCGCAGGAGAAATTCCATCATGGTTGGGTGTCTTGGATAGACTTCAATACCTATTCTTGAGAAACAATTCTTTTGTTGGTCATCTTCCCACTAACATATGCGACAATCTTCCAAATCTAAAAGAGCTTGATATGTCTTCGAATCAGTTAAGCAGTGAAATACTATCAGGTTTAGCAAATTGCTCCAGATTGGAGTCATTATCTTTGTCATTCAACTGGTTCAACGGGTCCATGCCAAAAGAACTTGGGAGCTTAAAAATGCTTGAGGTGCTAGATCTTGGGTATAACCTTGTAGAAGGTAATATTTCTTGGTTTATTTATTCCCTTATTGGATGCCATATTTAAATTTGGTCACTGTAGAATCATATTTCTTGTGCTACAATCTCTTGGCTATTGCCAATTTAAAGTTTAAAGATTTACTTCAATTAAGGAGATCGGAGGTGATCCGCCGAAATATGCAGCTATACTCCAGAAGAGCTTGATTTAAGTTATAATTTTCTATTTGGGCAGATCCCAGCAGACTTGTTCAAATGCCCCTCACTCCGAATTTTGTCATTGGAACATAACAATTTGACTGGATCAATACCAAGGGAGATTAGAAACCTAACTATGCTTGAAGAGCTATACATTTATAAAAACAACCTTTCAGGTGACAAAATGGTGAAAAGTTTCAAATTTCAGCCAATTTTCTTGTTCTTTTAATATTTGTTAACAAATTGGTGCAGCAGAATATATGCATAAATAAAAAATGTGTTAAGTGGGTGGTTTTATTATTTTTTTCTGTTGGTTCAACTAGTCAGCAATTATTAATCCAAATTATTTTGGTGGAAAAATTTGCCATAATTTTGACTTGGAGAGGCAAACGGACATGAAATGAACATCAAGTGGCCTAAATTCCCTTTTTTTTTTTTTAATTTTGTCAATCTTAGATATACAATTTTTACTGGTGGAAGTATATAACATGTCGATGTTACAAGGCATTAATTGGCTTATATAACATAACAACCTGTCCGAATCTCTTGCAGAAAGTTTAGGTGACTTGCTTCCTGAACTTGGAAGTTTATATCTACAGATAAACAATTTGGATGGCCAAATACCTAAAAACTTTTTAAAAAATTCCCCGCTTTAAATTCTTTGCCTAGGGATCAATAAATTCAATGGACAAATACCGAGGGGATTGGAAATTTATTAATCTATGCTTAAGAACCCATGTCAGAAATAGATAGCTATATCACGGGCATGCTAATTTTGAATGAGCTGTAGTCCTGAATTTGGTGCAACTTTTGGAGTATACGTAAATGAGATTGGTTTTGTTCATGAATTGACAGGTTCGATTCCAAATGAGATGTTCAACATCTCAACTCTAAGGGTATTTGACCTTTCTGACAATCATTTATCTGGCATTCTTCCATCAAATATGTGCCATGGCCTACACAATTTAGAAGATATTTCTCTTGCTGCGAATGACTTCAGTGGAGTCATACCTGCCTCTATCTCAAACTGTTCGAAATTGGCTACAATATCTCTTGGTGATAACAAATTTAGTGGTCGAATTCCCAATTCCATTGGAAATTTGAGACACCTCGAATTAATGTATCTATCTGCTAACAATTTGACGAGTGAATCTTCATCTCCAGAATTGAGCTTCTTCACTTCCCTCACAGGTTGCATCTCTTTAAGGATTATCTGGGTGGCAAGCAATCCATTAAATGGGATTCTTCCGAGATCCATCGGAAATCTTTCTATTTCTGTTGAATGGCTGGATCTAGCGAACTGTGGAATTAAGGGAAACATTCCAGATAGCATTGGAAATTTAAGCAATTTAAGATATTTAAATCCACGTAGCAATAGCTTGACTGGCTCAATTCCAACTACGATATGGGGTTTGCAAAAGCTTATAGGATTGGGTCTTCACAATAATTCCCTCACTGGTTCGCTCTCCGGTGATCTCTGTGGTTTGCAGAGTTTGAAGTATTTATACCTAAGTCAAAATCAGATTAGCGGTTCAATTCCAGGATGTTTCAATAGTCTTACATCTTTGAGGTATCTTGACATAGCTTTCAATAGATTAACCTCTACTCTGCCAATGAGCTTGTGGGATCATAAAGATCTCGTGGTTGTCAACTTGTCATCAAATTTCTTGAGAGGACCTTTGGCTCCAGAGATGGGAGAATTAAAGTTTTTGACAACATTAGACTTGTCAAACAATCAGTTTTCAGGTAAAATTCCCAGTACGATATGGAGTCTAGAGAGTTTGGACTATCTCTCTTTAGCAAACAACAGCTTGCAAGGATCCATTCCAGACAACCTTTGAATTGGTACATTTGAATTTGGGCCTAGAAAACTGGTCCATTACTGAGTAACTATTCTGGTTCGGTGGGATCCCCAACGTCTCATATACTTAATGCTCACTTTTAAGGAATTAAGTAGTGGCTCGTGTATTTTTGATCTGTAATAATTTAAGACCTATGTAGATTTTCTTGGTTTCAATATCCACCATACCAAGCTATTCGAAACAATAAAACCAAGGACAATAAAGGTGCATATGCATACATTTATTGTGCCACAACTATTCTAATTTTTTTTAAAAAATTCAATTAGGAAGTGAAACTTTTCCCTAACTAACAAAAGATATTAAGAAAATAAATGTTTAAAGTTACTATGTTAGCCCATGGAAGAAAAAAAAATAGAGTAGTCCACTTTTTCTTTGTCAATACCATCACACTTCATAATTGGAAAACTACTGTTGAAAAGCTTTTGGTATCATATATAATTGAAGACCAAGGGAGAATTGTTATTTTCTTTTTCTTTTGGTGAAAATAATATAATAGGCCTGCATTATGGGAAGTAAGGGAATATACAGTAGGTGACATGTCTTAATTTTGATAAAAAGGAAAAGCGTCTACTAAAACAAGGTTACAGATATTTACGGCACATGGTTGACCCCAATTCACTTGTTCTTCCACTTGAAGTTCGCGGCATGTAATATGGAGAACAACCCCGATTAAATCAACGGATTAAATATCTATCTATTAATTTAAGTATGCGTGAAACAAAAAGTTGAAAAATAGTAAGTGAGCCATCAATATTTGTTTTTGGTCCTTTTAACATTATTTTGCCCAGGACTTTTGCGTCTTTCTTAAAGGCTTGAAGGTGGTAAAAAGGTGAAGTACATATATACAACATTGATATCAATTGAGGATTATATAGTACAAGAGTAAAATACATATACACAAAACCACTATCAATGGACAGTTATATATTTATAGTTCTGAGGGGATATGAGCGTGATTAACAAATTACTTCTAAATGCACAAATCACCATATAAGATTTATGCAATAGTCTAGTCCAGCTAGGTGAGTTGATATACATAATATTATTGGCCGTACAACTTTGTTTAACTTTATTATGACTCTGTATTTTTTTAGAACATCTTTTGGATGTACTTGAATTTTAGTTGAATCACAAGTGTTTCATTTATATGGATTTTTTTTTTCTTTTTAACATCATTCGTGAGTGAAACCACACACCACTCTGGCCAATATGTTGTTCTTCATTGAATCACCAATTGAACAATTGATAAGACACAACATTTTGCAGGTTAGCATGTTTGATATGATTAAGCAATTCTGTAAGGATTGAAATTCTCCACTTGTGGTTTTGCTGTCATCACATTTTGTATTATGGAAACAGAAAGTGGACAACTAGAGAAGCCAATAAAGAGTTTCTACTGCTATAGTCATCAATTCGTGAATGTGGTGTAACTTTTGGAGTATATTTAAATGAGATTGGCTAGCAAGTACATTATTAATTTTTTTAGTATTCTTGTAATTTAACATTTATTACAATTAAGGAATCATAATCAAAGGAAAAAGGAAAGGCAACCTTTTTCCATCTTACATAATAGTGAAGCTATTTATGGTGCCGCGACGCTTTGTAATTTACCAATTTTTGTACTCGTTTCTATGTTTTGTGACACTGAATTCTCCTATCAAGAGCTTCTTCCACTAATATGAAATAGTTTTAACGAAGTTTTCTATTTAAGTGTAATTGGCATGGACTCACTTTATGTAGTTTTGTCAAGGGTTGCACGAGAATTTGAAAAAAAAAATTAACCGTATTTCTATGAAAGTCATGCACGTAATAGGGTATGAATTTTGAGGAAAATTAATTCTAATTAATGAAATCACATTGGTTATCGTAAAGCTGATAAAGTTTCAACAGATGGAAACATACTCGTCGTCTAAAGCTTCGCAAAGCTAATCAAAGAGGAGCCAGAAAATATATTTAAAGTAGCCTTGCTTAGGTATCAGAAATTACACTTACTCTCTTGGCGACACAATACTATAATAATCTTGAAAAGAATACTAATACCCAAATTTGCAAAAACCTAAAAGCCAAAACAAAAGAGAGAAAATAATAATTAAGATCAATGATGATTGAAATAAAATTTTAAAACCATTTAAGTTTATTTATGCTAAATTCGAGCACAATTTGAGATGATGTCACCATTTGGGTTTATTTTGTCTAAAAATACGAATTTCAACATCTGAGGAACGTATATGAAATTATGTTAAATCTTTGGGAGAGATGTAAGGAGTTAGCCCTAAAATGTGAGTGCAGTTGTTATTGCAAATTTCCATCAAAGTTCAAAAAGAAAAGAACCACACTTCTTTTTTTGACTGATTTAGTGTTTTCAGTTAGCAAGAGTATATCTGTTGTACTAGTACATAAATCACATGGTGGAACTGGAACTTAAGAGAACTGATGGTTTTGAATAAAACCATTAGTTTGTTCATAACGTCTAACGGTGGTTCCTTTCACCTTTGGCGGTTCCATAAGTGCATGTACACTGCGTATGGTTGAATGGTGCAAATAAGTCAAATTCTTTCTATTATTAAAGTCGTCATCAAAGTTACATCATTAATTCTACTGCTTATATGATAACCATTCACACTAATCAATAAAAATTTGTAGTTTCCATGCGTCTTTGCCAAAATTTGCATGTCAACTAGCATGTCAAACCTGGAGATGATCTTCTTCTTTTTCCCACAATTAAGGAATCCTAATCAAAGGAAAAAAAAAGGGAAGAGAGCCTTTTTCCACCTTGCATTAATTTTGGAAGACATAGATGTTAAAATCTTTCATATTGTTTGATCAAATCAATCTTTTTGTTTCCATTCCAATTATGAGACAAGTCTAGGTTTTCATCTTTCATTTGTCTAAACTTTATTTATTTCTCTGGACCTTCCACTGACATTTGATATTCTAATCAAATCTTTTCTTGGTTTCTAACATTTTTCTTCGTGATTTTTCCACACTTCCCCACCTTCATTTCCGTTGTAGAAGGACATACTTACCATTCATTTTATTTGGATTTTCATCTTGTACGAAACCAATTCTCTCCAACTTTATACATTCCATCAAAATATTTTTCATGCTTTTGTCATTTTTTTCGGTTTTTTTGCCATAAGAACATCTATTTTAGAGGGATTGAATTTGAAGTTCATTCTCTTTTCTTTCTTTGTTTTGTTGTTATCTAATGATAACCTTTTTTTTCCTCCTATTCTCTTGTTTTTCTTTAAGATTACGGAAAGGAGAATGTTTTTTAAGATTAGAGATGGGCATTTCAATGCCCAATTCTTGCTAGGCATCAAACTAACAGGTTTAGAGTGTTGGGTTTCTAAGGAAAATTATATTTTATTCAATCTGATTCTTGAAATTGCAGCCGAAATTTCACTTCTTTGCCCTCCATCACTCGTGGAGCCATTGGCGACTACTCAAGGCAACATATGTAATTTAAGAGTTCAAGAAATTTATCTAGGTTTCATTTCATGTAATCAATATGATTCAACTATTGAACCAAATTATTTCGGATGTGTTGATTTTTTTTTCTTTTTTCTTTTTATTTCTTTTGGTCCGAAAG
>NC_040043.1:8257386-8271517 GCF_003713205.1 Coffea eugenioides | reverse complement strand
CCTGCTAACATATGCGACAACCTTCCAAATCTAAAAGAGCTCGATCTGTATGTGAATCGATTGAGTGGCCAAATGTTATCAGGTTTATCAAACTGCTCCGGACTCAAGTCGTTAGATTTGTCACTCAACCAGTTCAATGGTTACATACCAAAAGCGGTGGGGAACCTGAAAATGCTTGAGGAGCTACATCTCGGTGATAACAATTTGGAAGGTTACTTTCTTGGTTTCTTATTCTTTATTCAGTTCCATATTTACATTTTGTCACTCTACAATTATCTTAATTTCTTGTGCTGCAATCTCTTGATATTTGGGCCTTTAAACATTTATTTCAAATTAAAGAGATTTAGGTGATCTTCTAAAACGAAACTCTGAATCTACCCACGAAAGCAGCAACACGGTTCTATGCCACCCACAATCTTCAAAATCTCCACACTGGAATTTGTTGATTTTGCAGAATAACAATTATCTGGTAATATTCCTACTGATATATGCCACAGTATTCCAAAGAAGTTGGATATTTGAAAATGCTTCAGTATCTATATCCTGGCATTAACAATTCGAAAGGTTACTTTCTTGGTTTGTTATTCTTTGGTTTGGTTGCATAGTTTGACGTTTGTTTTCAATTGCAGTTTACCGTAATAATATAATATATTATTTTTGTGCTACTTTAGTTTTGACTATTAAATGGTTACTGAATTTCAAAATTGGCTTGCTAAGTTTTGGCGTTACTTGCGGTTCACCCAACTGACTGCGAACCTTATTGCATTTTTGTCCCTTTGAAAAGTTTCATAGGCAGTTTACTTCCTCTTCATATTTCTCGTCAAAATTTCTCTTGCTTTTAATTACTTCTATTTTTCTCTTTGCCTCCTCTTTTTCCCCTTTAATTCTTTTGTCTCTTTTAGTTTTCCAATTAATTTTCTTCATTTTCCCCTCTCTCTTGCCACTTGTAATCAATATATAATGGTCAATCATTGATTAATCACAATTTTATTTTTGTAGATATGCCTGAATAATTTAGCTTCTGTATTAAAAATGATTGTAACACAAGAAAGAAACAAATTACATATCCTATATTATAACTTGGAGATTTTAATTACTAATAGTAATAATGAATAAATAAAAAACTTATGAAAAAAATAAAAAGAGTGGACTAAAGAATAATAAAAAAGCTAAAATTCCATAAAATAATAAGATATATGTTGCTTGTATAATAAAGCACATTTAACTTAGAGATCATATTTATTTTGGCACATGTGGATCAATAAGAGGTTGATTAATCAATTTTTAACGGTAAGAAATTGCTCAGTAATGGCAAGAGAGAAATGAAAAATTGCAAGAAAAAGAAGAGAAAAAGAAATAAAATGAAAAAGAAGAATAAAAACAAAAACAAAAATAAGTAGAATAGCAAGGGACTAAAAGAAATGTAATATAAGGGTATAATTGTCTTTTTAATTGAACCACAAGCAAGGGACTAAAAGTAAATCAAAATTAATGCTTATTTGTAAACCATAGCTGATACCAAAAATCAGGGAGGAATTATGTATTTATAATTAAAATTATTCTTTATGTATTGCGCTATTTAAATTTTGTCACAGTACAATCGTAATTCTAAGGTATAAAGAATTGTGCCTTGTAAACATTTATCTCTGATTTCGGGCCCAAAAAAATATACATTTAGGTTACTTTCTTGTTTTCTTATTCTTTATTCAGTTCCATTTTTACATTTTGTCACTGTACAATTATCTTAATTTCTTGTGCTACAGTCTCTTGATCTTTGGCCCTTTAAACATTTATTTAAAATTAAAGAGATTTAGGTGTTTAGGTTATCTTCTGAAACGAAATTCTGAATCTACCCACGAAAGCAGCAACACGGTTCTATGCCACCCACAATCTTCAAAACCTCCACATCGGAATTTGTTGATTTTGCAGAATAACAATTCTCTGGTAATATTCCTACTGATATATGCCACAGTATTCCAAATGTAAAAGAGCTCTATCGCCTTTGGAATCAGTTGAATGGTCAACTAGTAGCAGGTTCAACAAAATGCTCGGTTCAACAAAATGCTCTATCGACTTGGGGTATTGTGTTTGGTCATTCAACCAGTTCAACGGATACATACCAAAAAGAAGTTGGAAATTTGAAAATGCTTCAGTATCTATATCTTGGCACTAACAATTCGAGGGAGGGGGGGCTGGGGTGGTTGCCTTAGAAGGGTATAATTGTCTTTTTAATTGAACCACTAGCAAGGGACCAAAAGTAAATCAAAATTAATGCTAAGGTAAACCATAGCTGATACCAAACATCAGGGAGGAATTATGTATTTATAATTAAAATTATTCTTTATGTATTGCACAATTTAAATTTTGTCACAGTACAATCGTAATTCTTGTGCTACAAATCTCTTTGATTTCGGGCCCACAAAAAAAGGCATACATTTAGTTCTAACGAATTGGTGGTCATTCCTCCAAGTTTCGCAGGTAGCATTCCGGAAGAGATAGGCAATCTCCAGAGCTTGAGGGTCTTGTCCATAGAAAACAGCAATTTGAGTGGATCAATACCCAGGGAAATTGGAAACCTAACTATGCTTGAAGAAGTAGATTTTTCTTTCAACCACATTACAGGTAACAAAGTGGTGAGAAGTTTCTAAATTCTGCTGGTTCTATTAACAATTGTTAGCAGATTGGTGGGACAAATATATATATATATATATATATATATATATATATATATATATATGCTTGAATTAAAAAATTTGTTAAGTGGGTGGTTTTATTAGGCCTTAATTTTAACTTGGAGGGGCAAACTGACATGAAATTAATGAACTTCAAGTTGCCAAAAATCCCTTTTTTTATTTTTTTTTTGAATTTTGTCAATTTTAGATATACAATTTTTATCGGTGGAATTATATAACATGTTCCTGAATTTGGAAGTTTATATCTACAGATAAACTTTTTCGAAAAATTCCTCGCTTTAAATTCTTTACGTAGGGATCAACAAACTCAATGGGCAAATACCAAGGGGGGATGGAAATTTGTAATCTTACTATGCTTAAGAAGCTGTATCTAGATAATAGCTAATTTGACAAGTATATATGTTAATTTTCAATGAGTTGTAGTCCTAAATTTGGTGCAACTTTTGGAGTATATTTAAATGAGATTGGTTTTTGTTCATGCATCAACAGGTTCGATTCCAAACGAGATTGGCAACTTGCTCAAATTGGAAAGCCTTGGCTTGGGTGAGAATAGCTTAAGTGGTTCAATACCGGTTGGAATCTTCAACATCTCAACTCTGAGGGAACTCTACCTTGCTGACAATCATTTATCAGGCGTTCTTCCATCAAATATGTGCCATGGCCTACACAATTTGGAATACATTGATCTTTCTTTGAATAACTTCAGTGGAGCCATACCTGCCTCTATCTCAAATTGTTCGAAACTAACTGGAATATATCTTGGTGATAACAAATTCAACGGTCCAATTCCCAATTCCCTTGGAAATTTGAGACGTCTCGAAGTTCTATATCTGTCTGCTAACAATTTGACGAGTGAATGTTCATCCCCAGAATTGGGCCTCTTCACTTCCCTCACAGATTGCATCTCTTTAAGGGATATCCGGGTAGAAGACAATCCGTTAAATGGGGTTCTTCCGAGATCCATCGGGAATCTTTCTATTTCTGTTAAATGGCTGATTGTAGGGAACTGTGGACTTAGGGGGAACATTCCAGACAGCATTGGAAACTTGAGCAATTTAGTTTTTTTAGGTCTACGTGACAATAGTTGGACTGGATCAATTCCAACTTCGATATGGGGTTTGCAAAAGCTTCGGTATTTGAATCTTATCAATATTTCCCTCACTGGTCCGCTCGCTCATGGTCTCTGTGGTTTGCAGAGTTTGGAGTATTTATACCTAAGTCAAAATCAGATTAGCGGTTCAATTCCAGGATGCTTCAATAATCTTACATCTTTGAAATATCTTAACATTGCTTTCAATAGATTAACCTTTACTCTGCCAATGAGCTTGTGGGATCTTAAAGGTCTCAAGTGGGTCAACTTGTCGTCGAATTTATTGAGAGGACCTTTGGCTCCAGAGATGGGAGAATTAAAGAATTTGACAAGGTTAGACTTGTCAAATAATCAGTTTTCAGGCAAAATCCCCGGCACCATTTGGAGTTTAGAGAATTTGGACCACCTTTCTTTAGCAAACAACAGCTTGCAAGGATCAATTCCGGACAACTTTTGAATTGATACCTTTGAATTTGGGACTAAAAAACTGGCCCATTACAGAGTAACTTCTCTTGTTGGATCCCCAATATACTTAAATGTTCACTTTTAAGGAATTAAGCAGTGGCTAATGTATTCTTGCACCGTAATAAATTAAGGCTTGTGTAGACTTTCTTGGGTCCAATATACCCGGCTATTCCAAACAATAAAATCAAGCACAATAATGGTGCATATGCATATACTTATTGTGCCACAACTATTCTGATTTTTTAAAAAAAAAAAAAAATTCAATTAGGATGTGAAAGTTTCTCCTAACTAACAAAAGATATAAAGAAAATAAATGTTTATGGTTACAATGTTAGCCCATGCAGCAAATGATTGACACCGATTCACTTGTTCTTCCCGCTTGAAGTTCGTGTCTATTAATTTAAGTACGCGTGAAATAAAAAGTGGAAAAATAGTAAGTGAGCCATCAATATTTGTTTTTGGTCCTTTAAACATTATTTTGTCTAGGACTTTTTGCGCCTTTCTTAAAGGCTTGGAGGTGGCAAAGGTGAAGTACATTAATATCAGTACAAAAATAAAATCTATATACAGTTGACAGTAATATATTTTATAGTACTGTAGGGAAACTGCCAATTGAGCTCATGTAATTGAAGCTCTCTTTGTTCGGTCATTACCAATTGAGTAACCCCTCGAGAGTTGTCAAGGATAAACTTTATTAGGACACCCAACAATTTACACATTTTTTTTTTGTTTTAAAAGATACGTTGATATACATAATATTGTTGGTCGTACAATTTTGTTTAACTCATCTGTAATTTTATATTTTGTTTAGAACGCTTTTTGGGTTTCTTTTAATGTCATCCGCGAGTGAACTTACACACCACTCTAACCAACATATTGCTTTTCATCGAATCACTAATTGAGCAATTGATTGATAAGACTCAACATTTTTGCAGGTTAGTATGTTTGCTATGATTAAGCGATTACATGAACACTGAAAATTCTCGACTTGTGATTTTGCTGCCATCACTTTTTGTATTATGGAAATAGAAAGTGGACAACTAGAGAAGCCAATAAAGTGTTTCTAATGCTATATAATATCAACAATTCATTCCTTGACTTATTTTTAAACCTTCCCGTTTTTATTTTTATTTTTTTTGAAGCATAACCTTCCCCTTTTTATCATTTTTCGTATTCTATAGTCTCGTAATGTTGTTCATTTATTTCTTGAAATGAATCTGGCCCAATTTATCTGCAGGTGCATTGGTGGGTGAGGGTAGAGAAGCTTATGTCTTGACCCAAAAGTATTTGTCTTGCTGGATCAAGGCTAGATTTCGTCTCAAAACAACACCCAGGCCGACAAATAATTAGTCATCTGGCCTTAGTATGTAAATACAGCCCAGGCCCAGCAGCATGACACAGGGCCATCATTTCGATGAATACAGCATTGCATGCATTAGTATTATTTTGTGCAAACGAAAACAAGAAACTTATTACAAATATTTTACTGATAACAAAGATATCACTTGCAATGATTATGCCAAAAAGCTTGCCAACAACAATCAATGAACACATTTTCAGTTCCAGCCTTCTGTCTAAATTAATATTTCTATCTACAAATTTTCATTTCGAGTTGACTAAAGTCAACCATGGACAGAATTCAACCTTAAGCATAGAGTGTTTGGACAGTGAAATTATCCTCAAACACATTTCTCAACCCACCTTTTTATATTTTCAATCACCTTTTTATTTCACATATATCACATCGATGGCTCCGTTTGGATTGCATTTTTCTGAATTTTTTGTAAAAAAATTACTGTAACAATTTGATATATGTGAGATAAAAAGATTGTTAGAAAATATATACACGAAAAATATAACAATTTTTCATTAAAAAATTGCAATCCAAACACGCCCATCATAAAGAATATTACAGTAATTATTCCAAATAATACTCTATCCAAACAAATTATTCCAAATGCTACAGTATTTTTTTAGAGGGAAATTTTTTTGGTACATAAACGGCATCCTGATTGAAATACGTGTTTCATTTCGAGTTGAATTGACAGGTTTGATTTTAAATGAGGTTGGCAACTTCTTGAAATTGGAGCAACTTAACTTGCAATTTAGTAAATTTCACTTGCTCGATGCAAGTCGTGATCTTCAACATCTCAACACTCAGGATTTTCTCATTTATCTGGCAATCTTCCATCAAAATATGTGCTGTGGCCGGTACAATTTGGAAGGACTTTATCTTGCTGAGAACAACTTCACTGGAGCTATAGCAGTATCTATCCCAAACTGTTCAAAGCTGACTTTTATCTCTCATGGTTATAACAAATTCAGTGGTGGAATTCCTATTTCCCTTGGCAAACTAAGACACCTCGAATTTTTAGAGCTAATTGATAACAATTTGACAAGTGAATCTTCATCTCCAGATTTGAGCCTCTTCATTTCCTAGGCTGGTTGCATCTCTCCAGGGAAGACCTCAGTGTCAGGAAATCCGTTGAATGGGGTTCTCCCAATTTCAATTGGAATCCCTCTAGTTCTGTTGAAAAGTTTTATGCAGAAAACTGCGGAATCAAGGGTAACATTCCATGGAGCATTGGAAGCTTGAGCAATCATTTGACTGGCTTCATCCCTTCTACGATGAATGGGTTCACAAGCTGCAAGGGTTGTTGTATCTCCAAAATAATTCTATGAGTGGTTCCCTATTTGGTGATCTCTGTGGTTTACAGAGTTTGAATTTTACAGATTTCTGGCTCAATTCCAGAATGCTTCGGTAACCTCACATCTTTGAGGTCTTTTTATATAGCTTTCAATAGATTAACCTCTACTCTACCAAGGACCTTGTGGAATGGCAAAGATCTCTTGGGAAATAATTTGTCGTTGAATTTTTTGAGTGGATCTTTGCCTGTAGAGTTGGGAGAATCCTGACACGGTTAGACTTGTCAATGAATCACTTTCAGGAAACATTGCTAGTACCATTGGGAGTTTAGAATATTTGATGTTGCTTTCTTTGGCAACTAACAGCTTGCAAGGGGTAACGTGTTAAGCCTAGAAAACTTCAACCTATAACATAATAACCTCTCAGTTTGATTCCCAAGTCAACGAAGGCTCATAGACATCAATTACTTATTTCAAATTAAGAGGTGAAATTCCAACTAGAGGTCCTTTTGAAGATTTCACTCATGAATCCTTTCTCTTCAACAAGGACTTGTGTGGACTTCTTAGGCTTTGTTGTCCAAAGAATAAATCAAGGAAAGTAAAGGTGCCTCTACCTTTGTTTATTCTGTTGGGAATTGTTGCAATAGTTGGCTATTCTCATTCCTTAGATGTCAAGAGAAGCATGAAGTACCAAGCGAAAGATAATCAGTTTTAGTTAGAGCACATGGAAGAATTCCATATCGTGATTTCGTCAAAGCAACCAATGGGTATCATGAAAGCAACTTGATTGGGATGGGAAGTTTTGGATCTGTTTGCAAAGGTATACTTGATAATGGGATGCTTGTGGCGGTGAAAGTCTTCAATTTGCAAATATAAGGCGCATTCTAGAGCTTTGATACAGAATGTGATGCGTTGAGTAACTTTCACCATCGAAATCTCACAAAAGCGTTGCTCTAACCTTGATTTCAAAATCAGAAGTGCAGCAAGTGATGGATATTAGATCTCGAAAATCAGGTGAAGACTACTGTGCAGAAGAATTGAAGTGCATATCGTCCATCATGGAAGTAGCATTGAATTGCTCAATGGATTCTCCAAAAGAGAGGAGAAATATTGAAGATGCTCTTGCAGCCTAAAAACATAGAAAACGTCTTCTTATTTCACGTGATTCCAAGGCTCGAAACGGCTTTCATTGCCTGGGGGAATTTCTAATGCTGAGTTGTTTGGATGTCATTCTTGAAGGGTTGGAGGATTTTAGTGTTTGGATAGGAGATTCTTTAGAAAAAAAAAAAAAAGGTTATTTGGAAGAATAATGTAACATTTTTTATGAACGTAATACATATGAGATAAAAAAGACGAATGATTAGAATGCTGATGGTCATAAAGAAGATATAACATTTTTTACGGTTTTTAATTTTGGGAAATTTTGCTTTTAATAAAGAAGATATAGCTTCTTTAACCTAGTCATTTTCTTGCTAGTACATTTCTATAATCTTCTGAATCTTTCCCAAAAATCAAACTACCAGTTACTGATCAACTTTTTCAAATCTCATTTCGGCTGCTAGATTAGGTTTGTGTGCTGCCACAGATCTAGTGTGAGGCTCCCATGTTTAGAGTTTTATTTCCTTTAACTGTGCAAATAGACAAAATGATAGAATTATTTACTTTTAAGAGTTTAGTGGGTCAATTGACATGAAAATTAGTATAATGTGCGAAATAAATTTTTCGAAAATTTCCGTAGCCGCTGGCACATTTTGCCCAGTACAATAAATATAAGATGAATTTTTTAAAAAAAAAATTTTTGGTAGTAATTCAACTTTTATTGCTGTGGCAAGGAATACAAATTATTTCAAACAACTTGATACCTGGGACTTTCCTCCAACTAGCCACTGCACTTGTGATGACTTTCTGGTACGAATAAAACTTGGTCCATTGCATGCCAGTTTCCTGAACACCCTCAAGAATGGATTTTGCTGCAAATGCTAAGACAACTAAGCCAATTCCTCTAACTAATAAACAATACCTTTGATTTGAATCCTACTCCGAACACAGGAAGCATAATCACATCAAAAATGAATAATGTTACTTCATACGATGATATTCAAGCACTAGACAATTATTTAGCCAGTTTCAGATGAAATTCAAGCATTCGTCTGGAGAAGTTGGTTAAATTAAACGGTCGTTTCTTGCACATATCACTTCTGAATACAGTACTCAGTTTGTCTTTTGCAGAAAATGTTGCAGATGGATTTGGTTGGGTTTTGATTGATGTAGTAGTCTTGGATGCCTGGCATCAACGGCAACGTTAATTGAGGGGTTGAAATTTGCCATTCAAACTTGGAAACTTATGTGCGAGTATTTTCTGGTCAAGAGTAACCTTACTTAGCTGCCACCCAAGTCAAAGGCTACAAGTTCTGGAAGGAATACTGTGCTGGTCAACAGATAGAAAAATCTAGATTCTGTAGGTTTCTTTGGTTAGTTGATAATAAATCCTGGAAATTCAACTTAAGAGAATATAAAAAAAATTCAAATTCAACCAAAAATTAAATAAAAGGATTCTTTTTCTTTTTTTTTTTTTAGTAGGGGAGGCATGAGATTTAAGAAGTGAGAATGGAAATCGGAACCGAGAATTTCTAAATCATGAAGTTTCAATCTTAGTCACTGGATCAAAACTTTCTCGATTAAATAAAAAAATTCAAACAAACAATTTGAGGAAAAAAAAAATTGACTAATAGTAGAAAGATAGCCGACGGAGAAGTTCTAGAGGGGGGTGTTCTTATGGTACTATTTACAATAATTCAAATGCAATGTACCATCTAGACTATTCATAAGTGGGCTATAGATATGTTAAATCCACTCAATTATTAAGCATGAAAATGTCAAAATACAATAATTGATACTAATGTGTAAAATGTCAAGACTCAAGAAGTAATTAATTCTTGTTTATTATCGTAATTAATTCTTTGCAATTATTTGTAGACCAAAAAGTAAGTAGCTCCAACTTCTATTTCAAAACAGTTTCAGTATAACTTTGAGTTTAAGTGTTTTCTTTTGTTGTTAATAAATGATAATATATTACTTTTAGTGATCACCTATCAACTTGATATACCATATATACTTTAAATAATCAAAATTTTCCAAATCCTCGTGAGTTTTAGAAGACATTTTTCTTATGCATTTTGAATCAAATATTAAGTCAACTATAAAATAATTTCATGCTTTAACATGCAAACATAAAGTGCATGTTCTAACAAACTAGTTGAATATAAGTTCACAATATGTACAAGTAGTTCCACCATATTTTCCTGCAAGTGATCCTATTCTCAACTTGGTTGCAAATATGGAGAGAGTTTTCTGCTACTTCATTTCTGCCCTTCTGTTGGCTACTTCTATGTTAGCTAGCTTTTCCCTAGCCAAGACCAACATCAGCACTGATACAATGGCCCTCCTTGAATTGAAAGATCATATAACTTCAGATCCTTACTCTATCTTAGCCAAAAATTGGTCCATTTCTTCATCTGTTTGTAACTGGATTGGTGTCACTTGCAGCTATACTCATCACCACAGAGTAAGAGCCTTAAATATTTCGAACATGGGTCTTGCAGGAAGTATCCCTTCCAATCTTGGAAACCTGTCCTTTCTTGTTTCTCTTGACATGGGAAATAATTCCTTTCATGGCCATTTGCCAGAAGGGATGGCTCATTTGCGTCGAATCAGATTTATTTCTTTAAGCCACAACAATTTCACGGGAGAAATTCCGTCATGGTTTGGTTTCTTGGAGAAACTTCAACACCTCTCATTAAGAAACAACTCTTTTACTGGCTTTCTCCCTCCTCCTCTCTTCAATATCTCCGGTTTGGGAGTCATAGATTTTTCAGAGAACAACTTGTCTGGCATTATTCCTGTTGACATGTGCAACAATCTTCCGAGTCTCAAAAGGCTTCTAGTTTCTTCAAATAAGTTGAATGGTCAAATACTATCCGGTATATCCAAATGCTGGAGACTCGAGGTATTATCACTGTCAAATAACGAGTTTAGCGGACGCATCCCTAGAGAAGTTGGGAACTTACAAATGCTGGAGGAGCTGTATCTGGGCGGGAACAACTTGGGAGGTCAGTTTCTTGGCTTTAAAATATGCAATTTTCATTTTTCACACGGGGACGATATTTTGCAGTCCCTCCATCCTGCTAACATTCTCATACTTGTTGGAATTCGTTCAAAGTTGCTAGTTTTTCTTTTTCTTTCGGAACGTTATAGTTTCTTAATATTTTAATTTTCCTTTTTTTTCAGAATTTTAAATTTTTATATCACAATTTTGACAATATTTGTAATGAAACCCTTTTTTTTTTTTTTTACAAAAGACTGTTGACCTATTCCTATACAGCAGTGGAAGGGGAAAACATAACTAAGCTATTTGAGGCCCGGAAGGAAAGTGGGTAAGAGGGAAAGAAATTGCTCGAGATTATACAAGTGCATTACCACACTTTTTTTTTTGTCCAAAAGATTTCCTTAAGGCTTTCCTTGTGAGCGTTAGATAGGATTTGAATTCTCAATCTAATATTAGACTTACTCTAAGAGGCTTATAATGGCCACTGGAGCAATGTCCAGTAATAAAAACCTCTTTGGACTGCCAATTCCATAAAAACATGTTTTTAATACATGATATCACTCCTAAAAACACTCAAAACAATGCTGGAAAATAATTTGGAAAAAAAAACACCCAAAAAATACACCAACATGCAAACACATATGTAGCCCTTATCTTATTATTACCATTTTTCTCCCTTGTCATCCTATCCCAAATCCTCCCCTGCCACTTGCCACCAGTTCTCCCTCCTCCCCTCTAACAAACCCTACTAACCCTTAATCCTACCACTACTAGGGAGGAGGACTATTGGGAAGAGGTGGAGCAGTCTAAGGTGCAATGGAGTTGAGTCGAGTTCGACTCTCCTAGAACTCTTAAAAGTTGAGTTTGAATTCGAGTCTATTTCAATTTTAGATTACTTGAGCTCGAGCTTGATCTCAATTTGATTAGCCTAATTGAGTTCACTAGATCTCAGATGAATCAAATAAGCTTAAGTGATATAAATTAATATTTAATACAATTTTAAAAAAGGATAAAATAGACATTTCAAACTCTATATATTTATTAATTTTTGAAACTCTATTGAGTTCGATTAAACTTGACGAACCATCGATCCTCATATATAAGACTCTTTGTATATAAGGCTCAAACTCGAACTCGTTAATATATTTAAGCCACTCGAAACTCAACTCAAACTCAAGACTCGGTTAATATGAGTTCGAACTTGAATTTTGACCAAGCAAACTCATAAGTAACTCAATTGAGGTTGACTAGTTTACAGCTCTAGATGAGCACAGAAGGGCTTGGGCGGCTACAAGGAGCTGGAAGGAGAAGGTGGTTTGCCATTTTCCACCATTTTTTGGTAAATTCCATCACTAGTCACAATCGAGCCCGCTACTTTTGGGTCTTTTTTTTTTGGTGAATCCAAGGCCCTCTTTAAAAGTACCTCAATAACAATCTAAAGCACCCCAACCATAATTAGTTTTAAATGATATGTACACAATAAAATTTCTAAAAAATCCAACCCAAAGAGAATAGATCATATAATGAGTTAAATAAATTGATAATATTACTAGTTAGTACAAAAAAAGCCCTCTTTGATTTCTTAGTATATGCAGTTCTAGATTTTTTTTTTTTCAATTTGCCTTTAGTCTTCAGTCTTATTGAAATGAAAGAAATCTGTTGAAATTGGCAGGTAATATTCCAAAAGAGATAACTAGTCTTCCCAATTTGAGAACTTTTTCGGTATTAAGCAGCAATCTTGTGGGCATCATACCAGCAAGCATGTTCAACATGTCAAAGCTGCAATATCTACATCTCGGTAACAATAGCCTAACCGGTACTCTTCCAGAAAATTTGTGCGACAATCTTCCCAAGATTGAATTCCTTTACCTAATCAAGAACAAACTACACGGTCAGATTCCAAGCAACATAGGTAAATGCTCATCACTTCGAGAATTGTCATTGGCCCGCAACAGATTCACCGGTTTCATACCACAGGAGTTTGGGAATTTAACTATTCTTGAGGGTCTAGATATTAGCGTCAATAACTTGACAGGTAGGTCAAGAAAAAGTTAATATTTTCATTAATCAATTGTCTGGCAGACATGCTAAATTCAGAGATTCATGTAACTTGCTATTTTGTAGGAGAAATACCAAAAGAGATTGGCAATTTAACTATGATACAGAACCTATATCTTTATGAGAACAACTTGACAGGTATGACAATGTTCACTTAGCATTATTTAGAAACATTGGAACAATAGACTAATGTTCTTTTACAAATTTCCAGGTTTCATTCCACAAGAAATGGGCAAACTTTCCAAGTTGGAGAGCCTTGACTTGGAATTAAATAGGTTAGGTGGACCGATCCCTGCTTGGATTTTCAACATCTCAACAATTCAGTTTCTGTCACTTTCAGCCAATAGTTTTTTTGGCAGTCTTCCGCCAAATATGTGTCATGTGTTGAAAAATTTGCAAGGGCTTTATCTTGCTGGGAATTATTTGAGTGGAAATATACCTATGTCTATCTCAAATTGTTCAAGACTAACTATCATAACCCTTCTTAGTAATGAATTCACTGGTTCAATTCCTGATTCTCTTGGCAATTTAAGACAACTCAATGTTCTACAGCTATCGGACAACAAGTTGACAAGTGAATCTTCATCTCAAGAATTGAGCCTTTTTAGTTCCCTTGCAAATTGCATGCTCATAAGACATATTTCGTTGGAACGAAATCCATTGAATGGCGTCCTTCCAAATTCCCTCGGGAACCTTTCTAGCTCCATTGAAATAATATATGCATTTGGCAGTGGAATCATGGGAAGCATTCCAGGCAGCATTGGCAATTTAAGCAATTTGATAGCATTAAGGCTAGACAACAATCAGTTGACTGGGTCCATTCCCACTTCTGTGAAAGGATTGGGAAAGCTTCAAGGCTTATATCTCCACAACAACATCATCACTGGAACTCTTTCTACTGATCTCTGCAACTTGCGTATGTTGAACGATTTTAATATAAGCCAGAATCAAATTTCAGGTTCAATTCCAGGATGTTTAGGCAACATTACATCCATCAGGTATATTGATCTGTCTTTCAACAAAATAACTTCTAGTGTGCCAATTAGCTTGTGGAATCTCAAAGATCTGTTGGAA
>NC_040043.1:8224366-8252886 GCF_003713205.1 Coffea eugenioides | reverse complement strand
GAAGAGACGCTAAAACAATGTTTATTCTATGCATAAAGCTTGAGCCTATTTATTCTGTGCAGACACTAAAACATTTGTGCCTGAAGAGACGCTAAAACAATCTTTATTTTTTGCGGTACTGCCAAAATTTTGTAATTCACCAATTTTTGTACTCGTTTGTAAGTTTTGTGACACTGAATTCTTCTGCCAACAACTTCTTCCACTGATATAAAGTAGTTTAATTAAATGAAGTTCCAATTTAAGTATAATTGACGTGGTCTCGCTTTATGCAGTTTTGTCAAGGGTCACACGAGAATTTTTTTTTAAGAGCAAGGAAACACAATAATTAAGATCACTAATGATTGAAAATAATTTTTTTTAAAAACCACATATGGGTATTGCAAAGTTAGAGTACAATCTGATGATGTCATCATTAATTTATACATTAATTTAGTTAACTGAAATACCAATAGTGCCCTTACTTAAATGCTAAATCAATTGACAGTTTAACTACTTTGTATAAAAGTATAGGGGGATTACGTGAATAAATACAAAAATCATAGGGGAATAAAGTGAAAATTTATACAAACCATGAGGAGGTTACATAAAAATTAAGATTTTATTACATGCGCTTTTGAGCATTGTTTGGTACAAACACCGTAACTGATTGTACTTTCTGTCCATTTTTCACTTTACATAAAACCATAGAGAGGTTATGTGGCTATTTGAAAATCGCTAGGGGGTTATTTGGGATTATGTAAAGTCACAAGGGATTGTAGGTAATTTATCCTATATTATATTGTGGGACTAAAACTTAATAGAACTGATGAATTTGAATAAAACCATAAAGTTGGTTCATAACATCTAATGGTAGTTCCACATTTGACGGTTCAATAACGTGATATGCACTTAGTCTTTTAAAGTGTCAAACAAGCCAAGTCTTCCTATTGTTTAAGTCGTAATCAAAGTTAACTATTAAATTTTTTTTCTAGTTGGATATTAAGTTTCTGCCACTTATATAACATCAACCAATCAATAAAAATCTGTAGTTTTCACAAGTCTTTGCCAAAATTTCCACATCAATTGGCGTGTCAAATATGGAGATGATTTTTTTCCACAATTAAGGAATCCTAATCAAAGGATAAAAAGGACAGACAATGTTTTTCCACCTTGCATTTATTTTGAAAGACATAGATGTTAAAGTCTCTCATATTGTTTATGAACTGATGAATTTGAATAAAACCATAAAGTTGGTTCATAACACATAACGGTAGTTTCACCTTTCACAGTTCAATAACGTGATATGCACTTTGTCTTTTAAAGGGTCAAACAAGCCAAATCTTCTTATTGTTTAAGTCGTAATCAAAGTTAAATATTAAATTTTTTCCTAGTTAGATAGTAAGTTTCTATCACTCATATAACATCAACCAATCAATAAAAATCTGCAGTTTTCACAAGTCTTTGCCAAAATTTCCATGTCAATTGGCGTGTCAAATATGGAGATGATTTTTTTCCACAATTAAGGAATCCTAATCAAAGGATAAAAAGGAAAGACAACTTTTTCCCACCTTGCATTTATTTTGAAAGACATAGATGTTAAGTCTTTCATATTGTTTGTCAAAATCAATCTTTTTGTTTTCGTTCTTCTTGTGTGACAAGTCTAACTTTTCATCTTTCATTTGTTTAAACCTTATTTATTTCTCTAAAACTTCTACTCATATCAACTCTTTTATTGTTTTCTAACATTTTTCTTCTTGATTTTTCCGTGACTTTTCCCCTTCATTTGCATCGTAGATATATATACTTACCTTCCATTTTAATTGGATTTTCACCTTGTAAGAAAGTATACTTAAATTTGTATCACAAAGTTATTAATAGCATGATCAATCCTATCAAAAGGATATTTTAGCAATAAAGTATTTGGATATGCTTGGGCCATTTAAAATTGGCTAAAACCTGGTTGCTAATACGAAGAGTCAAACGAGACTAGTTTTCTTTTAGTTTAAGTCGTTATCAAAACTGGATATTAAATTTCTGTCACATTAACTAATTAATAAGAATGTTTTAGTTTCGACAAGTCTTTGCCAAAATTTCCACGTCGACAGGCGTGTCAAATATGGAGAACCAATAGGAGTCATCTATGATAGGTACTGATGTTCCTTCCTACCGTAGCGGTAGCACATCATGAAAGCAATCTCAGTGAGAAGTCAAGCCCACGTCTAAATTCCCACGGCAAAGAAGAAATATTTGATGTGTTTTGTGGCAGGCCCCAATGATAAATGAATTTCATATAAAATTTGTATTGTTAATGTAAACAAAACAAATTTTCACAGTATAATTTTTACATTAGTAGTTATAATGCTTAAGGCTGATTGCGTTGAAAAGTAAAAAATAAAAGTAAAATAAATAGTTATTTTGACAATTTGTATTTAGGTAGTTTAATTGAAAGTGCCTAAATACATGGGTAAAATATGATGGATTAAAATAACTTAAAAAATGAACTTCTTGGTCGAAATATTTAAGAATTGTATATTTGGAATGAATGGATGTTTCGCATGATAAAAAAAAATACAAACTTTGGTGCAGGTCTGCCACTGTTAGTGTCACAGATCAAAGTTAATCTCTTTACTCTTACTAGGAAAATTCAGTCGTAGGAAAATTCGTTCCCATTGTGGGTTGATGGAGATGGTCTGTCTTTCCCTCCATACAATTTCATTGTTAGACAGAATCCATTTCATAATCATAAATGCTGCTAGTAGTTGACAGCATTTGATCTTGAGATACATACATGGCATCTCAATGGAAGTATATATATATACTTACTTCCCCATAATAGTAGTATATGCATACTTACTTCCCCATCGTCAGCTCTATTTGTAAGCTTAGTCAAAAGAAATGGAGAGAGCATGCTATTACTTTCCTGTAGGACTTTTATTAGCCACTTCTCTGTTAGCCGTGGGCACAGGCGATATCATAAATGATAAATCTGCCCTTGTAGCTTTCAAAAATCACATAGTTTCTGATCCTCACTTAATCGTGGCAAAAAATTGGTCCATTTCTTCCTCTGTCTGCGATTGGATCGGAGTTACATGTGATTCTAGTCGTCAAAGAGTGATGGCCTTAAATATTTCTAACATGGGTTTTGCAGGCACGATTCCTCCACAACTGGGAAACCTCTCATTCCTTGTTTCTCTCGACATGAGCAACAACAATTTTCATGGTCATTTGCCAGAAGGAATGTCTCATTTGCGTCGACTAAGTTTCATGGCTTTAAGCAACAACAATCTCACGGGAGAAATTCCATCATGGTTGGGTGTCTTGGATAGCCTTCAATACCTATTCTTGACAGAGAATAATTTTTTTGGTGATCTTCCTGCTAACATATGCGACAATGTTCCAAATCTAAAAGAGCTCGATCTGTCTTGGAATCAATTGAGTGGCCAAATACTATCAGGTTTATCAAACTGCTCCGGACTCAAGTCGTTAGATTTGTCAGTCAACCAGTTCAATGGTTACATACCAAAAGCGGTGGGGAACCTGAAAATGCTTGAGAAGCTAAATCTCGATTATAACAATTTAGAAGGTTACTTTCTTGTTTTCTTATTCTTTGCTCAGTTCCATATTTACATTTTGTCACTGTACGCTTATCTTAATTCTTGTGCTGCAATCTCTTGATCTTTGGGCCTTTAAACATTTATTTCAAATTAAAGAGATTTAGGTGATCCCCTGAAATGAAATTCTGAATCTACCCACGAAGCAGCAACACGGTTCTATGCCACCCCCAATCTTCAAAATCTCCACATTGGAATTTGTTGATTTTGCGGAATAACAATTATCTGGTAATATTCCAAATGTAAAAGAGCTCTGGACTCTGAAAATGTCTTGTGTTTGTCATTCAACCAAAAGAAGTTGGATATTTGAAAATGCTTCAGGATCTATATCTTGGCAATAACAATTCGAAAGGTTACTTTCTTGGTTTGTTATTCTTTGGTTTAGTTGCATAGTTTGATGTTTGTTTTCAATTGCAGTTTACCATTTTTGTGCTACTTTAGTTTTGGCGTTACTTGCGGTTCACCCACTGGACTGCGAACCTTATTGCATTTTTGTCCCTTTGAAAAGTTTTATTGGCAGTTTACTTCCTCTTCATATTTCTGGCCAAAATTACTCTTGCTTTCAATTACTTCTATTTTCTTTTTGCCTCCTCCTTTTCCCCTTTAATTCTTTTGTCTCTTTTAGTTTTCCAATTAATTTTCTTCATTTTCCCCGTTCTTACTGTTACAACGATTAATCATTGATTAATCACAAATTTATTTTTGTAGATATGCCTGAATAATTTAGCTTCTGTATTAAAAATGATTGTAACACAAGAAACAAACAAAGTACGTAACCTATATTCTAACTTGGAGATTTTAATTGCTAATAGTAATAATGAATAAATAAAAAACTTATGAAAAAAATAAAAAAGAGTGGACTAAAGATTAATAAAAAAGCTAAAATTCCATAAAATAATAAGATATATGTTGCTTGTATGATAAAACACATTTAACTTAGAAATCATATTTATTTTGGCACATGTGGATCAATAAGAGGTTGATTAATCAATTTTTAACGGTAAGAAATTGCTCAGCAATGGCAAGAGAGAAATGAAAAATTATGAGAAAAAGAAGAAAAAGAAGAGAAAGAAGAAATAAAATGAAAAAGAAGAATAAAAAGAAAAACAAAAATAAGTAGAATAGCAAGGGACTAAAAGAAATGTAATATAAGGGTATAATTGTCTTTTTAATTGAACCACTAGCAAGGGACCAAAAGTAAATCAAAATTAATGCTAAGGCAAACCCTAGCTGATACCAAAAAATCAGGGAGGAATTATGTATTTATAATTAAAATTATTCTTTATGTATTGCGCAATTTAAATTTTGTCACAGTACAATCGTAATTCTTGTGCTACAAATCTCTTTGATTTCGGGCCCACAAATAAAGGGGCATACATTTAGTTCTAACGAATTGGTGGTAATTCCTCCAAGTTTCGCAGGTAGCATTCCGGAAGAGATAGGCAATCTCCAGAGCTTGAGGGCCTTGTCCATAGAAAGCAGCAATTTGAGTGGATCAATACCCAGGGAAATTGGAAACCTAAGTATGCTTGAAGAAGTACATTTTTCTTACAACAGACTGACAGGTAACAAAGTGGTGAGAAGTTTCTAATTTCTGCTGCTTCTGTTAACAATTGTTAGCAGATTGGTGGGACAGAAAATATATATATGCTTGAATTAAAAAAATTTGTTAAGTGGGTGGTTTTATTGTTATTATTATTATTATTATTTTGTTGGTTCAACTAGTCAGCAGCAGTAGTATTAATCCAAAACTGTTTTAGTGGGAAAATTTGCCTTAATTTTAACTTGCAGGGGCAAACTGGTGGAATTATATAACAAGTTCCTGAATTTGGAAGTTTATATCTACAGATAAACTTTTTCAAAAAATTCCCCGCTTTAAATTCTTTACATACTCAACGGGCAAATACTAAGGGGGGATTGGAAATTTGTTAATCTACTATGCTTAAGAAGTTGTATCTAGATGATAGCTAATTTGACAGGTATATATGTTAATTTTCAATGAGTTGTAGCCCTGAATTTGGTGTAACTTTTGAAGTATATTTAAATAAGATTGGTTTTTGTTCATGAATCGACAGGTCCGATTCCAAACGAGATTGGCAACTTGCTCAAATTGGAGATCCTTGACTTGGAATGGAATAGCTTAAGTGGTTTACTACTAGTTGGGATCTTCAACATGTCAACTCTGAGGATGCTCTACCTTGCGAAATCATTTATCAGGCGTTCTTCCATCAAATATGTGCCATGGCCTACACAATTTGGAATACATTGATCTTTCTTTGAATAACTTCAGCGGAGCCGTACCTGCCTCTATCTCAAACTGTTCGAAACTAACTCGCATAAATCTTGGTGATAACAAATTCAGCGGTCCAATTCCCAATTCCATTGGAAATTTGAGACGCCTCGAAATTCTAGATCTGTATGCAAACAATTTGACGAGTGAATCTTCATCTCCAGAATTGGGCCTCTTCACTTCCCTCACAGGTTGCATCTCTTTATGGCGTATCGATGTGGCAGACAATCCGTTAAATGGGGTTCTTCCGAGATCCATCGGGAATCTTTCTATTTCTGTTGAAGATTTGGAAGTATGGAACTGTGGACTCAGGGGGAACATTCCAGACAGCATTGGAAACTTGAGCAATTTAGTTGTTTTAATTCTAAGTGACAATAGCTTGACTGGATCAGTTCCCAATACAATATGGGGTTTGCAAAAGCTTTGGATTTTACGTCTAGATGACAATAGTTGGACTGGATCAGTTCCGAATACGATATGGGGTTTGCAAAAGCTTGGGGAATTGGATCTTAGCAATATTTCCCTCATTGGTCCGCTCCCTCGTGGTCTCTGTGGTTTGCAGAGTTTGGAGTATTTATACCTAAGTCAAAATCAGATTAGCGGTTCAATTCCAGAATGTTTCAATAACCTTACATCTTTGAGGCATCTTGACATAACTTTCAATAGATTAACCTCTACTCTGCCAATGAGCTTGTGGGATCTTAAAGGTCTCGAGCGGGTCAACTTGTCGTCGAATTTATTGACAGGACCCTTGGCTCCAGAGATGGGAGAATTAAAGAATTTGACAAGGTTAGACTTGTCAAACAACCAGTTTTCAGGCAAAATCCCCAGCACCATTTGGAGCTTAGAGAGTTTGGACCACCTTTCTTTAGCAAACAACAGCTTGCAAGGATCAATTCCGGACAACCTTTGAATTGGTACCTTTGAATTTGGGGCTAGAAAACTGGCCCATTACAGAGTAACTTCTCTTGTTGGATCCCCAATATACTTAAATGTTCACTTTTAAGGAATTAAATGGTAACTCATGTATCCTTACATTGTAATAAATTAAGGCTTGTGTAGATTTTCTTGGTTCCAATATGCACCATACCTGGCTATTCTAAACAATAAATTCAAGGACAATAAAGGTGCGTATGCATATATTTATTGTGCCACAACTATTCTGATTTTTTTTTTTATAAAAAAATTCAATTAGGAAGTGAAAGTTTCTCCTAACTAACAAAAGATATAAAGAAAATAAATGTTTATGGTTACAATGTTAGCCCATGGAAAAAAAATTAGAGTTGGCCAGTTCATTTAAAGTGATGGTAATCTTTTTTAATTTTTTTGTGAATTCAGAAAAATGTGGCCTCTTGGAAGGCACATTTTCTTTTACAGGTGAAAATTTTGGAATTTTTTCTTTAAAAAATGCAGTACACTTTTTCTTTGTCAGTACCATCACTCTCACATCAAATTTGGAAAACTACAGTTAAAAAAAATGAATATGGCCTTGGTAAAACTACACTTTCACTCTCACTTTTTTTTTTTATCGTTCTTCGTATTCCCCAGCCTTGGTAATGTTGTTTATTTATTTCCTTAAATGAATATGGCCCAAGTTTGACCAATTTATTTGTTTATTTGTTGGAACATTGGGGTTGATGGTGGAGAAACTTATGTCTTAGGCCCAAAAATAGTCGACTTACTGGATTGAAGCTTGATTTCAGCAAAAAAAAAAAACCTAGGCCCACAAATACTTAGATTGCCTGGTCGTGGTCTGCAAATACAGTCCAGGCCCATCATTTTCTATAAACACAGCATTATGTGTATTAGTATTATTTTGTGCAAATGAACATTAAAAAAAAAAAAAGAATGAAAAACATCAAACTTATAACAACTATTGTCCTCATAGCAAAATACCAAGTTATCGGTAGGGGTAGTAATCAAGTAATCGCAAGGTCATTGGTTTCACTCTCAAACCCTCCCCCTATTTTTTTTTTTTCGTTTTTTGGTTGTAAAGTTTAAAGTTTTATGATGAACATATCAAAATAATAAAATTTTAAGAATTTTTATATTTATATATATCATTGGCATTCCTTGTCTTTAAGTTCGTTATATATTTATATATATATATATATATATATATATATAAGTGAAGTCATATATATTGTACTTGGCAAGAAAGAAACTACTATTTAACTTGGCTTTGTCTCTTGGATATCAAACCATGGCCCTGTTTGGCAAGTGAGTTTTTTTGGTATTTGTCTAAAACTTTACTATAGTTTACTGTAGAAGTTTTTTAAAAATTTTTGAAATGTATAAATTTTTTAATATTTTGAAGTGATGATGTGGTTTAAATACCAAGCGAATTAGAAATTTAATCTATGCTTAAGAAGTTGCATCTAGATAATAAGCTAATTTGATAGGTATGCTAATTTTCAATGAGTTGTAGTCCTGAATGTGGTGTAATTTTTGGAGTATATTTAAATGAGATTGGCTAGCTAGCACATTATTAATTTTTTTTAGAATTCTTGTAATTTAAAAACTATTACAATTTAATTAAGGAATCATAACCAAATGAAAAGGCAAAGAAGTGAATTAGAAATTACAAAATTGTAATAGTTTTTAAATTAGTTTGCACTTTTAATTCTAAACAA
Source organism: Coffea eugenioides (assembly GCF_003713205.1). Classification (NCBI taxonomy): domain Eukaryota; kingdom Viridiplantae; phylum Streptophyta; class Magnoliopsida; order Gentianales; family Rubiaceae; genus Coffea; species Coffea eugenioides. The sequence continues at coordinate 8,244,373 of NC_040043.1, read as the reverse complement.
AATCTCTCAAAATTTAAAAATCTCTTTTTCTGTTGGTTACAAAATCTCTTGGTTACAAAATTGTAGTAGTTTTTAAATTAATGAATTATATCAACCAATTGGTGAGAAGTTTCTAAATTTCAGCCTTTTTCTAGTTCTATAAATTGAATATATATACTCTACCCCATGGAAACTTATTATTCATGGCAGATAGCATGCTTTTGGGACCTATGTGATGGAAATGCATAACATGTCCAAGTTACGAGAAATTGGCTCTAGTAATAACAGCCTGTCTAGATCTCTCCTAGAAAGTATATGCGGCTGGTTTCTTGAACTTGAAAGTCTATATCTACACAGAAATAATTTGGAAGGCCAAATACCAGAAGACAATTTGACAAGTAAATCTTCATCTCCAGATTTGAGCCTCTTCATTTCCTTGGCCGGTTGCATCTCTCCAAGGAAAACCTCAGTGTCAGGAAATCCGTTGAATGGGGTTCTCCCAATTTCAATTGGAATCTCTCTAGTTCTGTTGAAAAGTTTTATGCAGAAATCGCAACGATCTCTTTGGAATTGATTCGGCGTCAAATTTCTTGAGAGGATCTTTGCCACTAGTGTTGGGATAACTGTTTCCATTCTTGCTTGTGTGACAAGTCTAGCTTTTCATCTTTCATTTGTTTAAACCTTATTTATTTCTCTAAAACTTCTTATTGTGTTTTTAGTTTTCCACAAGCATGAAATGGAGGACCAGTGGAAGGAAGGTACTGATGCTCCTATAGTAGGAAGGTACTGTGCTCAAAGTGGGAGAGCACATCACAGAAGCATTCTCAGTGGGAAGGCAGGCCCACTGCTGAGCAGAAATATTTGAAACGAATGTTATATCCAATTAACAGTGCAATAGGACAGAAACTCAGTTTTTTTTTTTTTTTTTTTGTCAATAGAATTCCTATAACCTAATCTAACCTAATCTAGGGGAAGGGGGAGGGAGACTCGATGTGAGTAGAGCTCCCCTATTTATTTACCAATCTTATGAACGTATGAGCAAAAGTTACCATGAGTTATTTAGTCAATTGCAATTTTTTTCCCGCTAAGTTTTGTGGTTGATGACTTTACAAATTTAGTTACCTTAAGTACTTAACTTCATAATACGTATACATCATCTAAACTGGCGAGTGCTAAGTAGTTGTGATCGCAGGTACAATTTTTAATCTTACTATGATTACCCAATACAATAAACAGTAAATCAAATATGGATAAGTATTACTACTTGTATGAAGACAAATTTTCTATTTTAAGTATAGCATCTATATAATATATAAAGCTAGAGGATTCGTATTTGGTACAAACAATTTTGATCATCTTTTGAACTTTCAATTTTACCCTTATAAAAAATATTAATTTTTACTCTCATAATCTAGTCATATATATTTTGCCATTATAACTATTCATAATCACCGTAATCTAACTGCCAATTACTATAATATTAAAAACCAAAATTCTTTAGTGAAAATTTTATATAATTTGCTTTATGTAAAAGACAAAATGTATATAAAATTGCACACAAATTAGATGTGCCCTTAACACTAGTTTTATTAAAGTACACCCTTTGTCACTATCGGTGTAAATATTATAAGTATTAAAAAGACTGTTTAATTATGTCAAAGTTTAATTAACACTGTTTTATGTTAACATTATCTTTTGATGCTTAAAATTTGACGAAGTGTTCTACAAAAATTTTGACAACATATTCTGTTGATACTAAATTTATTTCAGTGGTTAGTTGATGATTAATTTTAATAAATCACTATAAGATAGTATGAGAAATGATGAAATTCAGCCAGAAAAAAGAATTCAAACAGTTTGAGAAAGATAGACTAGAAGAAAATCAGGCGGCCGAGAAATTCTAGAGGAAAATGTTTAGGAAAATCCTTACTTTTGTGGACTATGTTTTACTACACTCAAAGGTGTATTCACTAAATTTGTACACATGAACTATTTTGCGCATATAACATGGACCCATTTCTATTAGCATATACATTGTTCGTGTAGGTAAAGTTAATCTTACTTTGTTTGAATATAATTTACCATCTAAACTATTTGATAAAGGAGCATTGACACATTCAATTCATTCAAGTATAAGCATAAAAAATTAAAACACAAAAAAGTGATATCATTATGTAAAAAGCCAAGAGTCAAGAGTCTTGCGAGAATGACTAAATTTTGGATAAATTACTAGCAGCTGCCGTGTGATTTTGCTTATTATCACATGATTTCATGACATTCAAAATATTCATATGAACACCTTATACTTTTATGTAAAGTAAAAATTTGTTAAAATGTAGCTTCCGTAACATGGTCATTTGAAATTGAAATTTCTTTATTGCCATTACTTAATTATTAAACTGAATGAGATACAGGAATTTTTTAGATATATGCAAAATCATAGGGGCATTGATATTATTTTTCCATCACATTTTCTAGAGCACTTGTAGATTAATCGCTGTAACTAGAGGTGCTTTCTGTCCATTTTGCTATTGTACATAAAATTATAGTTTTCTAGATATTTTGAAATATTAGGACAGATATGTATTAATATTCAAAAGCATGAGGTGTTGCTAGTAATTTCCCATAATATTTTGGGATAATTTCAGAAACCTCCCCTGAGGTTTCTTGAAATATCACTAAGCTCCCCCCCCCCCATTTTGGAAATCTCTCTTACCACCCTCTGAATTGACATTTTCTTAATAATGTCAGCTCCTCTAAGCAAAAGTAATAGAAAATGCATTTTGGAGGAGGGAGAGTATTTTAGTTCCCTTCATACCCTTAGTTTGACTGATAGCAGTGACATAAGAAAGTTGCAGTAGGTGGAAAATGTGAATCGGAGAGTATTTTTCTGGCATGAGCACTGGTACATGACCGTTAGACATGCAACGGCTACTTTGAGTGCTTCCAGCGGTATTAAAAGGTGAGGGTGTCCCCTAGAAAAGTAAGGCAGATGGAGGAGTAAATTCCCAAAAAAAGGGAGTTTTCAAACTAACTTCCCAAAGGGTGGCGATTTTTGAGTCTCTTCCCAAAGGGTAAAAAACGCATCCAAGGAATGCGTTCTTCCAAATAAAAACGTAATTTTCAAATACGTTATTTTAATTTTCATAAATTTATTTAAATAGGGAAAATTGGTTAAATAACGCATTAGTAGAATGCGTTTTTTGATGTCACCAAAAAAACATATTTCGAAAATGCGCTATTTTGTACAAAAACTCATTAGACGAATGCCTTTTTTGTTTATCAATCTGTACCACTTTTTTTTTTGTTTATCAATCTGTACCACTTTTTTTCATTTCTTTGATCTTGACTTGGGTTACGTAAGGTTTTTTTTAAAAAAAATATTATCTTAATATTTTATCGAAGTTATTATTAATTTAGCTCACTAACACATGTCAAGATCCAAAAAAATTGTTATTTCATAGTTGTTATTAATTTATCTGGTATAGATTTCATTTCAAGTTTGCAAAAGGCTTAAAGGTTTTTGAACTTTGGATTTTACATACGCATGCACATATTTTGTAGCTCGAATGTTGGTAATTTTGTCTTAAAAAATCATAACACTTTTTGTAAAGAAAATTTTACGAGTCGTAAAAAGTTAATCCTAAATGTTTAGTGTAAAAATATGATGGCCCTAAATGAGTTAGAACAATCACATATCTTGAAAACTTTAAACAAAGGGAAAATTGCAGAACTCCTCTGAGGTTTCTGACACTAGCACTCATCTCTTCTGTGGTTTAAGAAATTGCAGTAACCTTCCTTAAACTTACTGATTCTGTTGCATATCCAGTCCAAACTAGAAAAAGTGTCATTAAAATATTGTTTTAAGGAGTGAGATAAGAAATTTGTACCAGATTTGCCCTTTGTATTACCAAAGTAGTATTAGCAAAGGAATGACAAAGCACTACAAAATAATTAACAATTAATAAATTTCAGGTGGTATAGTTTATGGGCAAATGGGCATTACATATTCAAAATACTAGCTTTTTGTGGACATTTTACTCTCAAACATTCAATTTATAATAAATATATAAATTTTTTTAAGTAAAATTCAAAAAGTGTTACAGTAATTTCTTACGAAAAAAACTAGTAGATTATCTATTTAACATAAATTAAATATTTTTTTAAAAAAAATCCCATAAAGTACCAACTCTTTATGGCTTTTCTTTATTGCATGTAGGGATGGCAACGGGGGCGGGTGCGTGGGGGGTGGGGCGGGGGCGGGGGAAATTTTTTTTCCCCGTATACCCCCGTCCCGCCACCCATTTGAAATATATATATATGTGTACATAATTATATATATAATAATATTATCAATTATACTACAAATTATACATGCCTATTAATAAAATTTATTAATTATTTATACTAAATTTATTAATACATTTATGTTAAATTCCTAACTACACTTAATACAATAACACTTTTTTCTAAAAAAAACACAATAATAATTTAGTGATTGTATTTGTATCAAAAGTGAAAACTTGATTATTTTAGTTATATTTGTTTTATCATATTAGATTGTATTCAAATAACCTTTGTTTATTTATTTTTATGAGTTTCAATTATGAAGTTACAATGAATAATAATTTGGTGATGTGTTGATATTTTAGTACTTGATTATTTGCTCAAATTTAATTATAATGAAATTATACAATAAAATTTTTTAACCCCACGGGTGCCCTTACAGGGTAAGCGGGGACGGGGCGGGGTTGGGGGAGGTGTCCCCCGCCCCATTGCTACCCCAAATTACATGAACCAAGTACCAGGTTTTATAGGCATTTTATTCTGAATCATTTAATTTATGTTAAATAAATAAATATTTGCAAATAAAATTCAAAAGCCGTTACACAAATATTTTTACGAAAGGAAAACTAGCATGTTGGCTATTTAATATAAATGAAGTATTTGAAAGTAAAAAAAAATTGTCCATAACATACCAGTTCTTTACGAGTTTCTTTCATTATATGAATAAAGTACTAGCTATTTATGAACATTTTACTTTGAATCATTTAATTTATATTAAATACATAAATGTTTATAAGTGAAATTCAAAAAGTGTTACACTAATATTATTACGAAAGGGAAACTAGTAGGTTTTGTATTTAACATAAATTAAATACTTGAAAGTAAAAAAAGAAATTACCCATTTTTTACTAGCTCTTTACGAGTTTCTTCTATTATATGAATAAAGTATTAGGAATTTATAGGCATTTTACTCTGAATCATATAATTTATGTTAAATACATGTTTGTAAGTAAAATTTAAAAATGATATACTAATATTTTTACAAAAGGAAAACTAGTAGGTTTTGTATTTAACATAAATTAAATACGTGAAAGTAAAAAAAAAAAAAAGAAATTGCCCTTAACATATCAGCTTTTTATGGGTTTCCTCTATTACACGAACAAAGTAATAACTATTTATAAGTATTTTACTCTGAATCATTTAATTTATATTAAATATACAAATAGTTGTAAGTAAAATTCAAAAAGTATTACACTCATATTTTTACGAAAGGGAAGCTGGTAGGTTTTGTATTTGACATAAATTAATTATGTGAAAGTAATACTCGCAGGTAATTTAATTAGTTACTTAATTAAATGCACCCATTTCATAAACCTTAAATTCGAAATTTAAGTATTACCTAACAATATGCCTAATTAGTTCAACAGTCTCCTAATCAATGAAGCTGCGAGATTTGTTACTTCATACCAATGCCCCCCAGATTTGTTGCATTACTGTTATACCAAAAGTCATAATTGACAGAAAACTTCATAAAGCACACAGGTGGTATTTTCCTTAAGTACAACAATACTTTACTGCTAAGTTCATTGGAAAACAACAGCTGAAATTCCATACATAATTTTAAGGAATCCGAGTCATAGAGTTAAAAAAAAGCACAGCATACACGTTCGAGTTAGCAAATTCCATACAAATCATGGTAGTAAGAGCTAACAATACGTATGGAACTCAGCTTCTAGGTGGCAATGGTTTCCCAGGCTATCCACAGTTAAATGCTTTCTTTTTTGGTCATTTTTTTCCTTTTTTCAGCTGAATAAGAGCACAGCAGATACAAGGGTATTATTGGCAACTAATGAATTTTCAGTGTGACTTCTGACCCCACAATCAATTAGGGGTGGTAAGAGAGATTTTCAAAATGTGGGGGGAGCTTAGTGATATTTCAAGAAACCTCAGGGGAGGTTTCTGAAATTATCCCTAATATTTTCCTACCCCATTTCGTGACAAATTGTTTATAGTTTTTCAAGACCAAACTAGTTGAATATAAGTTCACGATAAGTGAGTCAATCCAGCACAGTTTTCGCTCTAGAGTTCCTAGTTCTTGACTTGTTGCAAACATGGAGAGGACTTGCCGTAAGATTCCTCTTTCACTTGTGTTGGCTACTTCTATGTTAGCTTGCTTGGCTGATAGGTGTCGAGCCTATACAATAATAAATACCTACTTGAGAAAAATATAAATTTTGTATTTAGCGATAAATAGGGTCGAATCCACAGGGATTGGGGATAATTCGTTTCTTCCAGAGTCCGAAGTATGGGGGGTGTTTTTGGAAAATATAAAATAACTAATTAACCAACTAATGAAACAACTAATAGAAATACACAGGAATTAATCAATAACCAATACGACTAGCCAAAGGTGCAACTTTTCAGACACAATCCATTCAACTGATCATCGATGCAAAAATAATTCAATTACTCATTAATAAATTGGTTATAGTTGTCATACACGCGATAAACAACTAGCATTTCCTTACTTTTTCGATAGTTAAGGTACGACCATTAACTATTTTTCTAACCAAGAAATAACCCTAGATACGACCATAAGATTTAATTTCTCGATTACAATAAGAATTAGAAAAACCCAACCCTAACCAACAAACACACTACGAGGGTTCGTTTAAATTAGATCATACGTTTCCCTAACATGGAACCAATCACGCTAGTGGCCACTGGTATTAATCAATTGAACAATTACGGATTCAATCAATTAATCTGGCAGTAGATTATTAGATTCATTCGAATATCGGGCACTTGACATTCAAATAACATAACAATCATAAGAAGTTAAATCAGAAAACGTACAAATACCAATGAATAAAAGAAATAAATAAAATAATTCAATCTCACTGATATTTGGAACCGAGTCCTCAAATTAATCTTCGACTAGAAAACAGAAATTTAACTGCACATCTTCAAGGGAAATCCATGAAATTCCCTTTGAAGCCATTCCAAAAGATAATCTGTCTAAGCTTTTTCAATTGCCTTCCTCCAAAAGTCGGTCTAAAAACAAAACAAGAGGCAGCTATGTTTTTTTTTTTGGTCCTAGCAAAAACCTGTCCGCCGAATTCTCCTCCTTTTTTGGCTTCTTAATTGATTGGTTTTCTAATATTAATCAAATTCTTAAAAGAAAGTCGTATTACAAATCAATTTCCTCAAGCTTTCCTTTTTCTTGAGAGCGACCCTGCGGAGAAAATCTTCATTTAAGCACTTTTCATTCCTGTTCCTGAAATAAGTACAAAATATCAAATATAAGTAAAATCTGGCAATTAAAATAATATTTGACTAAAATCAAATGAAAAGTAATTATAAATTTAGCAACAAATTATGACCTATCATTCGCCCTAGCCACAACCAACATTAGCACTGGCACAATGGCTCTTCTTGCCTTCAAAGCTCATATAACTTCTGATCCTTACTTAATCTTAGCCAAAAATTGGTGGGAAATTTTGCCATAATTTTGACTTGGAGGGGCAAACTGACATGAAATGAACATCAAGTGGCCTAAATTCCCTTTTTTTGGTTCAATCTTTGATAACATAACGACCTATCTGGATCTCTCCCAAAAAGTTACACACAATCATTTTTCTGAACTTGAAAGTTATATAGCTGTAGATAAACAATTTGGATGGCCGAATACCAGAAAAATTTTTCAAACAATTCCACACTTTAAATTCTTTACCTACGGAACAGTAAATTCAATGGACAAATACCAAAGGGATATCTGTTACTCATCTAAAATTAAGGTTCGATTTTTTACTATCCCATTCTCTCCTTCCACCCGGTCTTCCTTCCTCTTTTTTTTTCTTTTTTTTAATACCTCCCTCAAGGTTTAGCCTAATTGCATAAACCTTCGCTTAGGTATAAAAAATTACACTTACTCCCTTGGTGATGCAATTACTATGATAACCTTGAAAAGAATACTTAAAACCAAATGTACAAAAACTGAAAATAAAAAAAGGTAAGATTTAACCGCTTGCTTCCACTTTTTCCTCTCCTAAACTGCAACCCCAATTTTTCTTGTATCCTCTCTCTACCATCATCTAAGCCAATTGCATTCTTTTTACCATCTTCATCAACAAAACCCCACAAAGAAACACAAGAAAACCACAAAAAAAAGCATACAAATTGGTCGATGTATCAAAAAAATTGAAACCAATGTAAAAGACACGAGCATTGATAGGGTATAATTGGTTAGTAATTTTATTATTTATTTCCCCTTTTATCCCTGATAAATATTGTGTTAATTGCTGATATCTACTCATATTTGGTATCTGGACTTAATTTCAGGAAGGAAACAGAAAACTACCGAAAAGGAGGGATTTTATGGAGAATATGGAGACTTCAAGGGCTTCAATCCTTGGGCCCTTGGATTAGTGGGGACCACAAAGCTATAAGTCATTTGGGCTCTTCAAAGAAAGCTACGAAAAGAGACTTGGGAGGAGAAGTACTTGGGAGGTTTTGTCCTCATGTGTGGGGACCACCTAGATAGCTTTAGTCTATCTTTCTTTTGTTTCTTAAATAGGGATAACGGAGGAAGGGAGACGTCTCTAGTTTTTTTAGTCTTTTAGTTTAGTTTTAGTTCTTCTTTCTCCTGACTGGCCTCTGACACACGCCAGGTGTTCGACAATATTCTCCAACGGGAAAAACACCTTTTATTCCTTGCTTCTTAATAGAAAACGCAATGCCTTTGCAATTTATTAATTCGTGTGGTGATTTAATTATGCGGCGTGGCTAAGTCTTCCATCTAGTCAAGGGTCAACTCGACGGCGCAGTCCCGAAAATCTGTGAGATCTAATTAGTTTTCACGTGTTCCTTTATCTATTAATATTTGCATGTTGCCTGATTTAATTTTCATGGGATTATTTTATTAATTGGATGTCAAGGGCCCGATGTTCAATGTGATATATTAATCTCGTGCCAATTTAGTCAATTAAATCCGTAATTGTTTGATTGATTAATATTAGTGGCAACTGGTGTGTTTACACATTAGGGGAACGTGCAATCTAATTTAAATAACCCTCGTAGCGTGTTATTGATTAGGGCTAGGTTTTTCTGGTTATTAATGCAATTGGAAAAATTAATTCCTACGGTCGTACCTAGGAGTACTTTTCTGGTTAGGGGTGATTAATGGTCGTACCTTGGTCATCTATAAATTAAGGAAAAATTGGTCATTAGAGTTCATCGATGGCTATAACTAGCCTATTAATAAATTAAGTGAACCTCTCTTGCATCAATGATCGGATAAATGGACTGTGCCTGAGTAGTTGCATCCTTGGCTAGAATTTATTTATTCCTGATTAAATTCCTGCTATATTTGTGCTAGTTATTTATTCATTTTTAGTTAAATTGTTTAATTATTTTTAGTTTCATTCCGGTGAAATCCCCCCCTTATCAATTGGACTTTAAAAGAGACAGATATCTCCAGTCCCTGAGGAGACGACCCTACTTGCCACTGTCTACTATTTAGTAATTTTTGTCAACTAATTAATTTTGGTATATCGGGTTAAGCAAACTCTTCGGGAACAGGGTGAATCAAGTAACCCATTGCACACCTAGAGTCCCTGCTCCAGTACCTAGGATTAATTATTGACTGCTTTTAGTGGTAGTTAGGTTCTATATTTATATTATTATTGCACAGGTTTGACGCCCTGTCAATTTTTGGCGCCGTTGCCGGGGACTGGCGTTATTATTTGTTTCTTTATTAAGTTCATTTTGCTCTAATTTTCTGGTATTTTTCTAGTGTATGCCTAGGTCTTCTCGTACAGGTGAATTGATTTTTGACCCTGAAGTAGAGAAGATCGCGCGTAGAACAAGGAAAGAAACCAGACAGCTCAGAGAGGAGCACTCCAGTGCTGCATCTCAGAGATCTGAGCCCGAAGTTGAACCATCAGATTCGTTTGGTGACACTTCAAGTGATTCGTACCAAGAGAACGTCGCCATGGCAAACACACAAACATTAAGGGAGTTGGCTGCTCCAAACTTGACCCAACAACCTCTTTGCATAACTTTTCCTCGCCTTAGTGAGAATGCAGCTTTTGAATTAAAACCTGGTTTAATACATTTGTTGCCTGTTTTTCATGGTCTGCCAGGAGAGGAACCCCACAAACACATGCAGGAATTTGATGTGGTGTGTTCGAGTATGAAGCCTTCGGGAGTAACTGATGAACAAATTAAATTAAGGGCCTTCCCTTTCTCTCTAAAGGACTCGGCAAAGGACTGGTTATACTGTCTACCTGCAGGCATTATCACCACGTGGCCAGAGATGCAGAAAAATTTTTTGAAAAATATTTCCCTGCATCCAGAGCTGCTAGTTTGCGGAAGGAAATATGTGGCATCAAGCAATTTCACGGGGAATCCTTGTATGAATATTGGGAGAGGTTCACCAGGCTGCGTACCCGATGCCCGCATCACCAAATAAGTGATCAACTGCTGATTCAGTATTTCTACGAGGGACTACTGATGAACGATAGAAATATCATTGATGCAGCAAGTGGTGGTGCACTGGTGAATAAGACTACCCAGGAGGCATGGGACTTAATCGAGCGAATGGCAGAGAATTGCCAGCAGTTTGGTACGAGAGCAGATGTTCCTACGAGAAAGGTCAACGAGGTAAGTTCATCTTCCATTCAACAGCAGTTATCTGAATTAACCTCATTTGTTCGACAGATAGCTGTAGGAAATGCACAGCAGGCCAAAGTGTGTGGGATTTGTACGAATATTGGTCATACCGCTGACTCATGCCCACAGTTACAAGAGGAGGGAACTGAGCAAGCAAACATGGCGGGTAACATGCCCATGCCACGTAGACAATATGACCCCTATTCCAACTCATACAATCCGGGTTGGAGGGATCATCCAAATCTGAGCTATGGGGGAAATAAGCAACAAAATTTCATCCCAAATAGACAGCAGGGCTTCCAGCAACAATATCAGACAAGGAATCAACCCTCCTCTACCTCAGGTATGTCCCTAGAAGACATGGTTAAAACCATAGCCTCTAATACTATGAAATTTCAGCAGGACACTGAGGTCAACAATCAAGAGATGAAAGCACGTATGCAAAACTTGAAAAATCAGATGAGTCAATTAGCCTCAATTGTCAACCGACTAGACTCCCAGGGAAAGGGAAAACTTCCATCCCAACCTGAGGTGAATCCCAAGAATGTAAGTGCAATGACCCTCAGGAGTGGGAAAGAGGTTGAAGGACCAGTACCAGTGGCTCCGAAGGACAAGAATGAGGACCGCATTGAGAAGGAGCTTGAGGAAGAAGGAACGCCCGGCACAAATAAAGAGGTAATACGTAACCCAGTGGTTCCAGTTAAGCCTAACCCACCACCTTTTCCTAGCAGGTTGGAAAGGCCTAAAAAGCAAGACAAGGAAAAGGAAATTTTGGAGATGTTTAGGAAGGTGGAGATAAATATCCCCTTACTTGACGCAATTAAGCAAGTACCCCGGTATGCCAAATTTTTGAAGGACCTATGCATCAATAGAAGGAAACTGAGGGGAGATGAAAGGATAATTGTGGGGGAGAACGTATCTGCAGTGCTTCAAAGAAAACTTCCACCCAAGTGCGGAGACCCAGGTATGTTCACTATCCCTTGTAAAATAGGGAACACTAGCATTAGGAATGCCATGTTAGATTTAGGAGCCTCTATAAATGTGATGCCCAAGGCTATTTATGCTTCTCTAAATTTGGGTCCCTTAAAGGAAACTGGCATTATAATTCAATTGGCTGATAGGACTAATGCTTATCCCGATGGGGTGATAGAAGATGTGTTAGTGCAAGTGAACAATTTAGTGTTCCCTGCTGATTTTTATATTCTTGATATGGGTGACGAACGTTCTCCAAATCCATCACCAATTTTGTTGGGGAGGCCCTTCTTGAGCACAGCTCGTACAAAAATTGATGTTAGTGAGGGCACCCTAACGATGGAATTTGACGGAGAAATAGTTCACTTCAGTATATTTGAGGCTATGAAATATCCGTGTCATTCTAATGCTGTTTTTGCTGTGAGTGTAATTGACCCTTTGGTGCAAGAAGTATTTGAGATTAATGGCAGGGATGAATTAGAGATAGCAATCACCAAACATTTGGATCTGGAAGCAGTTTGCGAAATGGAGTTAGACATCAGTTTGCAAAGAATGGTTGGAGCCTTGCATTCACTAGGCCAAAGTCCTCTAAGGTATGATGTTGCTCCTATATTTGTGCCTGAACCGCACTTAAAGTTATTACCTTCTATCGTGCAGGCACCTGAAGTGGAGTTGAAACCCCTGCCCAAGCATTTAAAGTATGCCTATTTGGGTGAAAAAGAGACGTTACCAGTGATAATCTCATCCAAATTATCACCCACGGAGGAGGATAAGCTGCTACGGGTTTTAAGGGAGCATAAGGAAGCTATAGGGTGGACAATTGCAGACATCAAGGGTATAAGCCCGTCCGTATGTATGCATCGAATTCGCCTAGAAGAGGATGCTAGACCGATAAGACAACCACAAAGAAGATTGAACCCCATCATGATGGAAGTGGTCAAGAAAGAGGTAATCAAGCTTCTGGACGTAGGAATTATTTTTTCTATCTCAGATAGCCCATGGGTGAGCCCGGTTCAAGTGGTGCCAAAGAAAGCAGGGGTAACTGCGGAAGAAAATCATGAAGGGGACCTTGTTCCAATTCGAAAGCCTACGGGTTGGCGCCAGTGCATCGATTACCGTAAATTGAACGCAGTGACCAAGAAGGATCATTTTCCTCTTCCATTCATTGATCAAATGGTTGAAAGGTTAGCTTGTCGTGCCTATTATTGTTTTTTAGATGGTTTCTCTGGTTATTTTCAGATAGCAATTGCGCCAGAGGATCAAGAGAAAACAACTTTCACTTGCCCCTTTGGCACTTTTGCCTATCGAAGGATGCCCTTTGGATTGTGCAATGCCCCTGCAACATTCCAAAGGTGCATGATTAGCATTTTTTCTGAGTATGTGGAGAGAATAATTGAGGTATTCATGGATGACTTCAGTGTCTATGGTGATAGTTTTGATGATTGCTTAGATAACCTAACATTGATTTTGAAAAGATGCATTGAGACTAACCTAGTGCTCAATTGGAAAAAATGTCACTTCATGGTTGAGCACGGGATAGTTCTAGAACATGTAGTGTCATCTAGAGGAATTGAAGTTGATAAAGCTAAAATAGATGTGATATCTGCTTTACCTTAGCCCGTAACTGTACGGAAAGTTCGTTCTTTTCTAGGACATGCAGGTTTCTATTGCAGATTTATCAAGAATTTCTCAAAGATCGGGGCACCACTTTTTAGGCTTTTGCAAAAGGATGTCAGTTTTGAATTCAACGAGGAGTGCAAAGAAGCGTTCGAGAAGTTGAAGAAATTACTCACTTCTCCACCTATCATCCAACCTCCTGATTGGAATTGCCCATTCGAAATTATGTGTGATGCCAGCGACTAATCCGTGGGAGCAGTTTTGGGACAAAGGGTGGAGAAAGCGGCGCACGCAATATATTATGCCTCTAGAGCTTTAAATGGCACCCAACTCAATTACTCTACTACGGAGAAAGAACTCTTAGCTGTTATTTTTGCTTTGAAAAAGTTTAGACCTTATTTGTTAGGTGCTAAAGTAATTGTGTATTCTGACCATGCAGCTTTGAGGTACCTACTGACCAAGAAGGACGCTAAACCCCGCTTGATAAGATGGATATTGCTCCTGCAGGAATTTGACTTGGAAATCAGAGACAAAAAAGGAGCGAAAAATCTAGTAGCTGACCACCTAAGTCGAATACTGGTAACAGAGAAAGAATTACCATTAAGGGAGTCTTTTCCTGAAGAGCATTTACTTTCTATTAATTCATCCCCTCCTTGGTTTACAGATATTGTGAATTATTTGGTTACTGACAAATTGCCCGCAGGTTGGCCCAAGGCAAAAAGGGACAAACTAAAAAGCGATGCAAAGTACTATGTCTGGGATGATCCCTATCTGTGGAAACAAGGTGCTGACCAAATAATGAGGCGATGTGTAGGTGAAGATGAATTCCAATCTATATTGACTTTCTGTCACTCTTTTGCATGTGGGGGTCATTTTGGACCTAAACGGACTGCTAGAAAAGTGTTAGAGAGTGGCTTTTACTGGCCTACCCTTTTTAAAGATTCGTATTTATTTTGCAAATCCTGTGATAGGTGTCAAAGGGTGGGGAATATTTTTCTTAGGGACCAAATGCTACAAACCCCCGTGTTGTCTGTTGAAATTGTTGATGTTTGGGGGATAGATTTTATGGGTCCTTTTCCCTCATCTTTTGGTTTCCTATACATTTTACTTGCCGTAGATTATGTCTCCAAATGGGTGGAAGCGAAAGCCACCCGTACTACTGATTCTAGAGTGGTTGCAGAGTTTTTAAAGTCTAATATTTTTGTCCGCTTTGGAATGTCAAGAGCTGTGGTAAGTGATAGGGGGACACATTTTTGTAATAAGACTATCACTGCCCTGTTCCGAAAATATGGCGTGCTCCACAAGGTATCCACACCGTATCACCCGCAGGCGAACGGTCAAGCCGAAGTGTCAAACAGGGAAATCAAGTCGATCTTGGAGAAGATGGTGCGTCCGGATAGGAAGGATTGGAGTCTAAAGCTAGAAGACGCATTATGGGCGTACAGAACCGCGTATAAGACGCCGATTGGGATGTCTCCATATAGACTTGTCTTCGGTAAGGCTTGTCATCTTCCCGTGGAGTTCGAACACAAGGCGTTTTGGGCAGTGAAGCAGTGTAACATGGGATTAGACGAAGCAGGGGACCAAAGGAAATTGCAGCTACAAGAGTTGGAGGAGATAAGAAATGAAGCGTATGAGAATGCCACGATCTATAAGGAAAAGAGTAAAATCTTTCATGATCAACAGGTTTCCAGAAAATCTTTTGTAGTGGGGCAAAAAGTCCTCTTGTATCACTCGAGACTTAAACTTTTTCCCGGTAAGTTGCGTTCTCGTTGGATTGGTCCATTTGTCGTTTCTCATGTGTTTCATTATGGTGCAGTGGAGATCCAAAGTTTAAAAACAGAGAAAACGTTTGTGGTGAATGGCCATCGTCTCAAGCCTTATTATGAGGGATTCGCTGTTGAAGAAGTAGAAGTTGTACACCTCCAGGATCCACTTTATCTGGCTTGAGGGTCTCAGCCATGTCTAGCCAAAGACGTTAAAGAAAGGCGCTACTTGGGAGGCAACCCAAGACTATTTGGTTTAGTTTTCGTACATTTTTGAAGTTCTAGTTAAGTGTTGGTAGCAATTAATAGTTTGATGTTTGGTGACGGGGAATTGGCATTTAGGCGTGCCTACGCCAGGTGGTCACGCCTGAGAAAAAGGGTTGGAAGGCGAGGATCTGCGGACTCTATAGTCGTTAGACGTGCCCACGCCAGATGGTCACGCCTGAGGGAAAGAAATTTTCGTTCAGGATCTGCGGACTCTATAGCAGTTAAGCGTGCCCACGCCAGATGGTCACGCCTGAGGGAAAGAAATTTTTGTTCAGGATCTGCAGACTCTTTAGCAGTTAAGCGTGCCCACGCCTAAGACTGGGTTTCTTTCATACAAAAAAAAAAAAAAAAATTTGAAATGAAGAAGACACGGAACCTTACTCTTTTCTTCTTCTTCTTTCTTTTCTTTTTCTTTCTTTTTTCTTTCTTCTTCCTTTTCTTTCTTTTTCCCCTTCTTCTTCCTTCTTTTCTCCTTGTCCGCCGCCGCCCACCACGCCAAGCCCACCTCGCGCCGTGCCTCCTCCGCCAGCGGACAACCATGTCGCCGCCCGCCGCCGCTCGACTGACCAGAGCCAAAACTGCTGCCGCCATCGCGTCGCTGCCCACCACGGGCCTCGCCCCTGCACCAGCCGCGCAAGACCCTCTCCGCACGCCGGGCCGCCCAGCGATCTGGCAGATCGCGCACCAGCAGCCGCAGCAACTAGCAACCGCCTGGCGAGCGACTCCAGCTCACTTCCAGAGCAGCAAGCGGCCAGAGCCCCAGCGCGCGCGACTCTGCCTGGCAACTCATCGCACGCCGTCCAGTCCAGTCGCCCTCTTGACCAGCAGCCAGGCGCGCAGCTTTTGCGCGCTGCCGCAGGCGCGACCCATCCGCGAACCTCGCCTTGGGGCCAACAGCAGCCCAGACCAGCAACAGCGAGCAGTAACGCCGCAGGCGCCCACTGTGCGCCCAGCTTCACCAGCCACGAGCTGCCTTCGCACGGCCAACTCGCGCGAGCAACGCCCCACCGCGCGCACGGATCAAAACCAGCTGCGCACGGTGCGCAGTCATCCGCCAAGCGCCGCGCCCACCTGCGTTCTTTTTCTTTTCCACCCATGGCAACTACCGGTTATTCCTTCCCCCTGGTGATTTCTTTCTTTAATTTTCTGTCACTAAGTAGCTGAGGCCAGATTACTAGTCTTTATTAGCTGACGCCAAATTTTAATTTCGTAGCTGAGGCCAGATTATTAGTTCTGCTTAGCTGAGGACAGATTTGTTTTAAATTGTTAGCTGATGCCAGATATTTTGTGGTTAATTTGAGTGTTGTGATATCATCTGTGGTTGGTTGACGACTATTTGACCAATTTTGGGATAGAATCTGAAGTAATTGGGGAAATTTTTGTTGTTTCCATGTTTAATTGGTTTTTGGGTGAAGATTTTATTATTTATCAACTTAATTGATTTTTGGGGTGTTTAGTTTATATTTGTGCAATTGTTGGTGTTTGGAGCTGTGTTTGGGGACCCCTTACTCTGTTGACTAGCTACCGCTCCATTTTACCCAGTTTTACCTTGTCTTTGCCATCTTTCCTGATATCCAATGACCAAACCAAAAACTAAAGGCAAGAACAAGCCATCCACCTCCACCCCTCAGCCTACGGTCCCCTTAGAGGGACCTGCCACATCGACTGGGCCTGGAGGGCCTCGTACCCGCCTTGGACGGAATAGGGAGGTTCATATCTCCTCTCCGGCCCACTTTGGCGGCAATTTGACCTTCACCCGGGCTGCCGACAAGGAGCGGTATGCCTCGGCTTGCACAAGGAAGATTATTCCTTGTAAATACATCCATGACCCTACACTTGATATGCTAAACCTGAGGGATGAGGTCACGCAGCACTTGACTAACGTAGGCTGGACCCGCTATGCTTCTATCGTTTTACCTGCTTTCACTGAACTGACGTGGAAATTTTATGCTACTTTTGAATTTAATATTCCTGATGAATTCTCCGTTACCACTCCTGGGGTAGTGAGGTTTCGATTAATGGGTAGAGAGTTCACCCAATCTATAACTGAGTTTAATTTGGCTCTTGGGTTTATTGATACTCCCTACTCCCAGAGTGAGGAGTATATGCACAGTGTGTGCGAGTACTCGGAGCCATTTTTCTCTCATTACATTGATTTTTGGAGAGAGTTGTCGGTTGACCGACACTGCTATGACCCCAGTCAGTCTAAGGCTTCTTATCTTAAGAGCGCCGCCTACCGTTATTTACATAGATTCATGGCCTATAGTTTCTCAGGTAGGAAGGATAGCTCGGGTACTCTGACCAAACCCGAGTTCTTTTTCATTTGGTGCATGGTCACTCGGACTAGGGTCAATTTGGGTAGCTGGTTTGCCCTCCACCTCCTAACTGTGCTAAGTAAGAAAAATAAGCCATTAATCTTAGGCTCATTTATCACTCAGTTGGCTGTAAATCTTGGAGTTTTGGACTTACATAATCATAACTTGCATCGTGCTTGTACTATGGAACCCCTCGATTTGGTTTGTTTGGAAAAAATGGGTCTTATAAGACAAGTGGGGGGGAATTTTTCAGTTTGCTCCCCCGGGGCCAATCTCCGTTCCTCCAAAGCGCAGAGCTTCCAAATCCGCTGACCCGGAGGCTGGTGGTCCTACTACGGATGCCCCCGGACCATCCTCTTCGGCACCTCCACCATCTTCCTCCGTCGATAGCCAGCTTGCAGCTCTTCGATTCCAGATGCAGCACATGGACACTCGCATGGAGCGGATGGAGTGTCAAATGGCCGGCATGGCCCAGAATTTAGCACAATACCTCCACCACGTGGGTTTCCGCCCACCGTGCCCTCCACAACCTTAGTCCACCTCTGCCCTCCGCCGTATTAAGGGAAGTGTTGTTGCCTTTCTCGCTTTATTTTCATCTTTATCCGCTTCCATTGAGGACAATGAAAGGTTTAGGTGTGAGGGAGGGTTAATTATGCATTAGTTGTGCTTTGAGTTGTTTTATGTGCATTTTCCTTGCCTCAGTAGCTCTTTTCTTTAAACTGTGATAAGTACAATTGAGATATGAGCGTACATAGTAAGTTCATGCCATGGGGTGTTCTACTTTCCTTGATACTGAATTGATTGATGAATATGCTGGATTTGACATCAATTTGATCACTTGTACAATTTTTGAGCCTAATTTTTCGTTTGTTGAGTGATTAGTGCACATGGTTTGTCATTCTAGAACTTGCTCGGTTATGCATGTCAAGACCACATCTAAATGAGTTTAATGCGTTGAAATGATAGGGCACCTAGGAATGAGCCATTTTGGACTTTCTTAACACCAACCCTTGGATTGTTTACTATCATTAGGGAGCCAAGTTGAGCCTTAACCCCTATTCTTTGCTTGAGACCCCAGCTTTTAGCCGTGAAACCTCTTTTTAGACTTTCTTTCTGAACCTCGTGTGAAGAAGTGCTTTGATTTCATTATACAGAATGTTGGAATAGTATCTGAGAGGCATTGCACATGTCTATATATTAAAAAAAAAAACCCACAAAAAGAGAAAAAAGAGGTGGAAAGAAGGCAAAATGCAAGAAAGCAACGAGTAAAGTTGATTCTTATGGTGCTGGTTGGGAGTTGTTGAAAAAAAAAAAAAGAAGAAAAAAATATAGAAAAAAAAGAGGAGAAAGAAAAAGTCGAAGGTCGTGGCAAGTGCCAATTTACTCTACTCGTGTGATGGTTGAGATGCCTTGAAGTCCCCAATGTGCAAGAATCTGTGTAGTGAGTTTCTGAGCACTTTCTTTATACCTTTACACCCTTTTGATTCCTTTTTATCCTACCTTCTCACTTTAGCCCCATTACAACCTTTTAAAGTCCCTTGATTGCTGCATTTAAATGCATAAGTAAGTGGTGGCGATATGATATATGAGCAAGCTTATGGTAGTGTCATTCTATTATGTTGATTTGAGAGTTATCTTATACACATTTCATATACACTTTGGAGTGAATGAGTGCACTTTGAACTGTGAGCATTGTTGAGTTGGTATATTTTGATTTCGATGAAGTTATTGGGGAATTTGGAGTGCCGTTTTTGGTATGAACTGCTGTAAATTGCTTCGTATCTTGATTGTACTTCTGAGATAATTATGCTTGAGGGCAAGCATGATTCAGGTGTAGGGGGAATTGATAGGGTATAATTGGTTAGTAATTTTATTATTTATTTCCCCTTTTATCCCTGATAAATATTGTGTTAATTGCTGATATCTACTCATATTTGGTATCTGGACTTAATTTCAGGAAGGAAACAGAAAACTACCGAAAAGGAGGGATTTTATGGAGAATATGGAGACTTCTAAGGGCTTCAATCCTTGGGCCCTTGGATTGGTGGGGACCACAAAGCTATAAGTTATTTGGGCTCTTCAAAGAAAGTTACGAAAAGAGGCTTGGGAGGAGAAGTACTTGGGAGGTTTTG